>NC_090265.1:523005274-523087774 GCF_040414725.1 Anabrus simplex | reverse complement strand
ACCTCGATGAGACCAAACATTATCGTCGAGGGAAATGAATTCAGCACCATATTCATCCCTAAAGGGTTGTACAAATGGTCGGCGAATTTCACCGGTATACCGCTAGGCGGTTAACTTCCGTCGAATAGGTATCAGGGATGTACAACGGCCATTCATAATCCCAGCCCAAAACATTACACCACCACCTCGAAATGCATGCATCTCTTGAACATGCTGGGAGTTTCCTCTACGTTCTTTACGTCTTCACACCCTTGATCGTCGTGTATCTGGCCTAAGTAATATACTGTTACGTGTTTTGTCTGCAAATGTGACATTACGCCATCCATCCAATTCCCAATTAAGATGCTGGATGGCCCATCTTCTCCTCTCAACACGATTATGATTCTCTAGTGGAACACATGGAATCGGTCGAAATGACCTTAATTGGGCATTATGCAGCCGATTGCATACAGGTTGTGCAGACGGTTGGCATCAGTAAGTCCTCCTGTAATTGTTGAGCAGTACAAGTTGGTCTCCTCTGCGCTATTACGCGGATATAATGATCTTGACGTGGCATTGTCGCCCTTATTCGACCTTCCATCGGTCTGTCAGTCACATCGTTGTTCTCACGGTACCTTTCCCACGTATTTGACACTGCACTTGGGTAACCTCTACGATGTGTGATATTGCCGCTTGTGTATGCCCAGCCTGAATCAATGCCACGATTCTGGTTCGGTCAAACTGGGAAATACGACTTGCACATTAAATATAATAATATAATTTAATTCAGCCAATGGCCAAGAAATAAATACAATATCGTACATTGCTCATTCACTACAAAATGAGGTCAATGAAGTGTTCTTTCCGTACACTCCCGGAGATAGTGCCGATCGCATTGTTTCTTGCGCACTTTGCAAGTACAGTCATTAGTGGGGTCGTGATGTCTTGTCTTGTCCCATATTTTGTGACTGAATCCATGTACAGCGAATTGCGTCATATGTCGCAGGTCGTAATTTGGACGTTGCCAGTCTTGAGTCATCATAGCATCCGTGGTGTAAAACGTGCTCCATATTTCTTTCTTCTTGTCGTGTGGTTCTTTCAACGCACTGTGATACATAGGTGTAGAATGTAATAGCATCCATTCTCGAAGATCCTCTATAAAGAACCTTTCTCTCGCCAACTCATATACCAACCGTGCGGGGGTAAATTTAGATACGCAGAGTACTCTTTTTAGATAAATTGCCTTGATCTTTTCCAATTCCAGAAGATTGCTCTTAGAAAGATGGTCCCATATTAGATGTAATCCATAACTCACAATAGGCGAGATCTTCACTCTGAATAGCTTTATCGCTGTATGCACTGAGAGGTTCCTTATGTGTAAGATGAAATATAAACACTAGCTAAAGCTCGCACTGCACTGTGTACACTATTGATAGTCTTCACCTGAACTGACATGGGTCACCCCAGGCTCAACAGAGACCGTAGCCAGCGACATCTGCTGTATTGTAAACAAGTAATGGTACCACTTGTGTGTACACAGTGTTCTCTACCAGTCTACTACTTGCAACAGAACTACACTCGCTCTACCACATAACGTGCCTATTCACACAATATTCCAGACTTTGTTTGAGGTGCACAGTATTGTACAGTAATGCATCAATATTAAAAAGGAAAAAGCAATAAATGTCTAATGTATCCGTTAAGATTAGCTGTATCGAAAAAATATATATAATATAAATTGTACAAAACATAATTTCCGATAGTTTTATGTTTCATGCGTGTTTATCCAACGAGGAATAATAAAGGAGGTTTTCGCTACGGAATTCTACATTGTGTAGGTGGTGTACAACGTTGTGAGTAAGATTGTATTTAATTGCATAGCTCTTAACGTTACCCCACAAACACGACGGGGAAGTCACTATACATCTTTCCTCACGTGGAGACTGGGTTAGGGAATTTTTCATTGTAATAAAAGTTTTCAATATAATGGCAGACACTCACTCTTCACCTGCCCTTTTACATACTCAGAAAGACTTTTTTAGTGCTTTTCTCAACTGAAATCACATAGGTCATTACAATGACGTCAGTAGGAATGTCGCGATTAAATACTCGATCAAATGAAAAACCACACATGTCCTCACTTTTAACGAACAGTACTACGCTGCCGATCTAACAGTCCAAAGTTCCAGAGTTAGGATGACCAGGCCGCAGACTGCCGTGAGCCAGTAGGATCAGAAAATTTGAGAACCAGAGGAATAGCATGGTAAAGAAGAAAGTTATTTAACTCCCCAGCTACTTCCTGCCAATATTCGGGGAGGCTTTTATACTCGGTACGCACCAGTAATAATGGCATATCTTCCGGATTGAAACACTGTAAATACCACTTATAAATGGCATATCTTCCGGATTAAAACACCGTAAATACCACTTATACGCTGATGACCTACAGATGTATATACACAGCAAACCCGAAAACCTACACTCAGAAACACGTCACCTGAATGAAGACTTGATGACCATAGATATATGGGCCAGAAATCACGGATTAAAATTAAACCCATCAAAATCCCAGGCAATAATTATTGGTTACCCTAAATTACTTTGCAAACTCAATTGAACAGCGTTACCACAGTTGTCCATAAGTGGTACTCCCATACATTGTAGCCAAAATGTAAGAAATATTGGTATAATATTTGACGAACATCTGTCCTGGTCTGCCCAAACTATATCTGTGTGTAGAAAAATATACGGAACGCTACGCTGTCTCAGTAAATTCAAATTCACTTTCCCTTTTAAACTAAAGACAATTCTTGTCGAATCACTCGCATTACCTCATTTTGATTATTGCGATATAGTTTACAACAACCTAGGAGTAGACTGGGGAAGGAAATTGCAGTGTGCTCAGAATGCTTGTGTAAGATTTATCTGTGGACTTCGTTACGCTGACCATGTCACACCGTCTTACACGCGGCTCGGGTGGCTTCGCCTGCATGAACGACGCACACTTCATACTCTTTGCTTCTTGCATACTATTCTTAAAACTTCTCAACCAGCCTATCTCCGTGATCGAATGAAGCTCCTCTCCACAGACCATACATAACAAAAATACCCGATCCTGCAGCACCATGTGTTTATCCCTTCCTGTACACAGAACACCGTTACCGCAGCCTGACAATGGAATCTCTTACCAGTGGACGTCAGAAGCATGTCCAGCAGCTTAGCTTTTAAACATGACATGCCTGTGTCGAAATATTGGGTAAACATGCATGAATCATCAAATTATGACCTGAAAACACCTACTCCTACCGCCTTTTCATCACCATTTCCCTCTTCCTTTCACAGATCTTCTTCTTCTCCTTCTTACTAATCCTTCTCTTCACCTCTCAATTGAAGGCGATATTTCGGTGTACTGTAGAAATGTATATATTTTCTAAACTTTTTCTTAAGTATTAGTATAGTACTCATTATTCATAATTATATTCTTAACTAGCTGATGTACCCGTGCTTCGCTACGGGATTCTCAGAAAGACTGACTTGGTGGTTTTCCTAACTGAATTCAACATACGTCATTACAAAAACGTCAGTAGGAATGTAGCGATTGAAAGCAATGTTATCATATAAAATACTCGATCAAATGAAAAACCGCACACTTTCTCACTTTCAACGAACTGTATTACGGTGCCGATCTAACAGTCCAAAGTTCCAGAGCTGGAACAACCAGATCGCAGACTGCCATGAACACTCCTCTGTCATTATTCCGTTAAATATGCACACTACTCATTCCAATCAGTGCCTCAGAGTTGGGATTGGATAGCTCGAATGCTATGATGAACCAGTGTGTTACGTACCAGTAGTATCAGAAAATGTATGAACCAGATGAATGGCATGCTAAAGAAGAAAGTTATCTAACTCCCCAGCTACTTCCCGCCAATATGCAGGCAGGCTGTTACACTCGGTACGACCAGGCGATTTGGCCGTGTGGTTAGAGGCGCGCAGCTGTGAGCTTGCATCCGGGAGATAGTGGATTCGAACCCCGCTGCCGGCATCCCTGAAGATGGCATTCCGTGGTTTCCCATTTTCACACCAGACTGTACATTACTTAAAGCCTAGGCCGCTTCCTTCATACCCCTATTCTTTTCCTATCCCATCGTCGCCATAAGACCTGCCTGTGTCGGTGCGACGTCAAGCAGATTTAAAAATTCCTCGGTATGCTACAGTAATCCTATCTATCGGGGATGATGGAAACAGAAGAGCAAAAGCACATCACAACAAACAGTGGTCAATGTAATGTTATTGTTGATCAATGTTATGAGCTTTCTATATTGTAGGCCTACACATTTAGTTTTCTTTCGACTCTGTGATTTGTAAAATATGTTATACCGTAAACTGTAGTTTCTTATTCTCCGACTTTACATACTGATTTTCATTAAATTCTGTTTACCGATTTTCTCGTTACTCGCCGCTGATATGGACTTAGTAACAAAAATCCAAATTCATGAATATCTTGGTGATCATAGCCAGTACGGTAACAATGTATAAGACATGAATAATAGGAAATTTAATACTAACCTTAGTTATCTAGCATTCATCGACAACACTTCTAATAAGAAATATTTGAGAATTACATTTTAGGCCTTCCCTTAAACTACCATTTCACTCAGCGTGAATAAAATAATTTACAGCCTAGACTATAGCGACTTATTTCCTGACTTTGCATACCGATTATCATCAAGATAGGACTACTAATAACAACAATATTTGAGAAGTTAAATTTTAGGCCTTCTCCTAAACTACCATTTTTCTCAGCGTGAATACAATTATTGATAGCCTAGATTGTAGCAATTTATTCCCCAACTTTGCATACCCATTTTCTTTAAAATACGACCACTAATAACATAAAGTTGAGAATTCAATTTTAGGCCTTCCTCTAAACTACCATTTCATTCAGCGTGAGTAAAATGATTTATAGCCCAGATTGTAGCGGCTCATCCCCTGACTTCACATACCAATTTTCATTAGACCACTAATAACATAAATAGTTGAGAATTCAATTTTAGGCCTTCCCCTAAACTACCATTTCACTCAGCGTGAGTAAAATGATTTATAGCCTAGATTGTAGAGGCTCATCCCCCGACTTCACATACCGATTTTCATTAAATTCTCTTCAACCGTTTTCTCGTGATGCGTGTACATACATACAGACAGACAGACAGACAGACAGACAGACAGACAGACAGACAGACAGACAGACAGACAGACAGACAGAAATTACGGAAAAGTAAAAAGTGCATTTTCTTGTTACTATGGACATGACCGATACAGAAATACCATTATTTTCAAATTCTGAGCAATGTACAGACAAAACTCTTATGTTATATATATATATATATATATATATATATATATATATATATATATCACATTTCAGACCTTCCCCTAAACTACCATTTCACTCAGTGTGAATAAAATTATTTATGGCCTATATTATAGCGACTTATTCCCCGACTTTGCATACCAATTTTCGTGAAGATACGACCACTAATATAATAAATATTTGAGAATTTAATTTTAGGCCTTCCCCTAAACTACCATTTTTCTCAGCGTGAATACAATTATGTATAGCCTGTATTGTAGCGACTTATTTCCCATCTTTGTCTACCGATTTCCATTAAGATACGACCACTAATAATATAAATATTTGAAAATTAAATTTCAGGCATTCCCCTAAACTGCCATTGCACTCAGCGTGAATACAATTATTTATGGCCTAGATTATATCTACTTATTACCCCGACTTTGCATACCGATTTTCATTAAGACACGACCACTAATAACATAAATATTTGAGAATTAAATTTCAGGCCTTCCCCTAAACTACCATTTCACTCAGCGTGAATAAAATAATTTACAGCCTAGATTGTAGTGCTTCATCACCCGACTTCACATTCCGATTTTCATTAAATTCTCTTCAGCCGTTTTCTCGTGATGCGTGTACATACATACAGACAGACAGACAGACAGACAGACAGACAGACAGACAGACAGACAGACAGACAGACAGACAGACAGACAGACAGACAGACAGACAGACAGACAGAAATTACGGAAAAGTAAAAAATGCATTTCCTTGTTACTGTGGACATGACCGATACAGAAATACCATTCTTTTCAAATTCTGAGCAATGTACAGACAAAACTCTTACTTTATATATATAGATGTACTCTACGTACGATTTATATTATATAGATGATATGATCTTTTTCTTCAGTGTGGCTACTTTTGTTAATGCTATTATTGTCATTAGTGTTCATATTATCATATTATTGTCATCAGTAGTTATTATTAAGTGTTCTAGGTTAAGGCTGGTTAAGTGCAAGAAAAGGAGTACATCCCTAACTTTGCCAGGATAAATAAAACATTTATTATTATTATTATTATTATTATTATTATTATTATTATTATTATTATTATTATCTATCGGAGATGAGTGGCAACAGTAGAGACATAGAACATCACAACAAACAATGGTCAATGCAAAGTTATTGTTGATCAATTTTATGAGCTTTCGATATTGTAGCCCTTCACATTATTAGTTTTCTTCCAACTCTGTGATATCACTCTTATCATAGTCGGTACGGTAAAACTGAATACGACATAAATGATCAGAAATTGTATTCTCTATAACTTTTGTTATATACTGTAGTACTTTTCGGCAGGACCAATAACATAGGTATTAAAAAAATCAGTTTTAGGCGCCTTCCCTTAAAATACAATTTCAACCAGGGTGAATAAAATTATTTATAGCCTAGATTGTAGCTCCTTATTTCCCGACTCTACATACCGACGTACATTAAATTCTATATACCTATTTTCTCGAGGCTCGGCGTTGATATTGATTTTTTTTAAATATAAGTTCGTGAATATCTCTGTTATCATAGTCGGTACGGTAAAAATGTGTAAGACATAAATGATCGGAAATTTAACTCTATACAACTTTAGTTATGAAGTATTTATCGATAGGACCACTAATAAGATAAATATTTGAGAATTACAATTTAGGCCTTCCCCTAAACTACCATTTCACTCAGCGCGAATAAAATTATTCGTGGCTCATTCCTCGACTTTGTATACCGATTTTCACTAAATTCTCTTCAGCCATTTTCTCGTGATGCGCGTACATACGTATGTACATACATATAGACAGACAGACAGACAGACAGACAGACAGACAGACAGAATTGACGGAAAATTAAAAAATGCATTTTCTTTTTACTGTGAATACGTCCGATACAGAAATACAATTATTTTTAAATTCTGAGCAATGTACAGACAAAACTCTTATTTCATATATATCGAGAAAGAAAGAGAATCCAGTTTACAATATTGTATACATATTACCCTAAGAGCTATAATAATGGATATAATCATATGAGTTTAGATTTTTGTTGCCGAGTCATCAACGGCAAACATAACAGACGTATTTTTTTTGTAATTATTTGCAAAAATAACAACTGACCTTTCATTATATATTCGATCGAAATATTAACTTGGATAGCCTATTCATTCCTTGGTGCTCACATTAAATCTTCAGTTGATATGATTTATCTCATGCCACGCGACATTTTATGGAACATAATTAAAGCAATGAATAGGCCTATATAGTTCCAGCTCATTCACTGGAGAACTGCACTCCAACCTGAAATTTACATTCGATGTTCTACATGTGGGCTGTGGTAACTACTTGCTCCCGCGGGGTTTCTATAATGTGTTTAAAAACAAATGTTACGTTACGGAAGTTAAGAGAGGACTAAAAGCATGTAACACGAACTAAATGAACACTGCCTGTCCCCGTGTTAAAGTGCAATCTATAAAAATATTTTGTTGTCTATTCGGATCACTCTTTATGACACATTTCATATTTTGTTTGTGGTTTAACGTCAAAGGTTTTCGGCGAGGCAGGAATGGAAAAGGTTTAGGATTGTGAAGGCAGTGGTCGTAGCCTGACGTGAAAATGTGAAACCACGGAAACATATCTTCAGGATTGCAGACGGTGCGATTCGAACCCACCACTCCCGAATGCAAGCTCACAACTACTCAACCTGAACCGCGCAGCCAACCGCTCGGCCCTTTCAATAGTGCGCTAATATTCAAATAGTCCAGTTATAAAGATACCGGCGTAATGTAAGTAACCTTTTACACTGTGCTTAAATTGAATGAATCGTTGGGAGATTCTTCTTATACTCTGCTTTCTTTTTTTTTTTTTCGTTCGGACGAATTCAGCGTTTCTCCACCATTGTTGGTCCCAAACGTCACCTTCCGTCAATCTCCTTTTCGGCGCATCTCTTTTTACAAATAATCAATCTGCCGCTGCTTTGGTCCTCCCCTCCTCCTACGCCGATCCACATTCAATTCAAGTACTTTCATCCCAAAATAACCTTGATCCTGTACCAAACTTTGTCCATTCCACTGCAACTGTCCTTCTGCACTTGGGTATTTCTATCACCCATACATATCCCCGTATTACTTAAATCCTTACCGGCTCCATCCTTGTAGCTCTACATATCCACCTTTGAATCGTCACCTATCAAAACCAGACCAAGAAGTGTGTTTCTGAAATTCAAATATCTTGTGTGCAACCGTGACCTACGATTTGAACTCGATGGCGTGTCGTGAAGGGTTGTGTGTTGACGGCACTGTTATGCGGTGTCGAAGGATGGACACTAAATGGACCGACTGCAGACCTTTGGAATATGAATGTATTGTAAAATGAAGATCCCATGGGTAGACTAGGTCACCACTGAGAAGGTACTTCGTCGAGTCAAGAAGTCATTTGAAGTCTTAATCTTCGCAACACGTAGGAAAGCTCCCTATTGGTCACATCCTCCGAAGTGACAAATGCAGCCTAATACAACAGACTGATGATAGAAGGCAAGACAGAAGGGAAATGTGGACGTGGGCGGAAGACGTTTTATTAATATGTGGTATTGTGTCAGAAAATACAGTATTACTGTATATTGTAATACAACATATTTTCTGAAAGTTACTATTATTAAAATGGATACTAAAATTACGGATAGGCCAGCTATATGAGTTCATATGCATACCAAATTTTAAGGCAATTACATTAAAACGGTTGTGTGCGGAGCATTTTGAATTCTAAAAGAAAGTAGCTTTGAGTAACACTGAAAAAAGGCCCCACGTTAAGATTAGTTTCTGATTCGGAATTTAGTTAACTGAAGTAGGGCGTGTCATCTCGTCGTTCCTTATTATCTAAATGAGCGCGTTCACTCCTTTTGGTTTTTCTGTTCGTAGATTTTTCCGGTGATTGTGACTAGAATGTATTTCACGTAAATTCTACAAAAACTTTAAAAACCACAGATATGATTTAAACACCGCTTGTCCATTAAGTTGGCCAAATATGAAACAAAGAACAATTTTATCATATGCCCCAAGTTTTGGAGTATCTACTAACTCAAGAAAATAAACTCTGGTTTTGAGCCATTTCTGGGACAATATTTCAGTAGGTTCCTATTTAAAATGTCCAGATCAACAGCGTATTCAGAGATGGAAATATTTACTTGTTCTTAAACAATAATGCCTTTATTCTACAAAGTTAAGTTGAAATTCTTCACCTGTTTAAAAGTAACATAAAAATATGATTTAATAAAATTTCGGCCGTGGGCTATTCATGTTTGGCAGTACAGAACAAAACCAGAATGTCTTTGCTGAAAAGACCTAGTGTTTACACTGCACTATGTCTTCTGGTGTGGGCTAGAACAAATTTGTCATTTTCATTCACCTGTTTCAGTCTCATCCTTGGTTTTGACAACATGAAAGTGACTTGAGGTATGAATGATGCTAGTAATGCCATTCTTTATGCAGCCAGTCCCTGTTATGAATGGTGTGAAAAATCTTGCTCGTAGGGTTGATTGGTGCGGGCATTTCAGTGGACTTGGCAGACTGATATGCAAATTGCAACTTCTGGTTCAGCGGGGAAAGCAATGGGAAACTACCTCACTCTTCATTTCACTAGTGTGCCTCTTCAGTGACGCCTGGGCCACCTATGAAGGCTGATGGTGTAGCTATTGCTGTCCAACCCAGCCTCCAGGCTGAGCACTCAAGCAACAAAAACAATAAAACTATTCTATGGGCACATCTATAGGATGCATCCGACCAGGTTGACCAACCGGATTCTCAGCTACTGGCAAAATAGGAAGACCAAGTCACCATGGTTGATGGAAGTGGATAAAGGTCTACAGGAACTGGGAATAACAGAAGGAAATTTAAAGGATAGGACAAGACTCAGAAAGATACTTAAACATAAGGAGTTCCAGGACAGACTACCAACGAAGAAGACTGGCGCCCTTTGGGCAAAGGAGAGGAAGGAGCAACACAGCCTGAGGATGCGCAACTACTGGCCAAACATCAAAGCCCATTCCAAAATGTAATAGTTGAATGTCGTGGTCCTTAGCTGGCCTATACGAAACAAGAAGAAAAAAACAACAGAAAGTATCAAAACTGAAGACTTGTGGCAGACCCAGTGCACCAGGGCGCACAATGAGGAAGAGAAAGACACAACAAGAGCACAAGAGACAAGTATTCCTAATAGGATCATTGATGATCAGCGCTGCAGTTTATTGCAATGTTCGTCTGTTATTATCGCTACAGGAATTAATTGTTGTTCCATTTACATTTCGGAGGGAAATATCACTTATGGCAATGGCCCTTCCCAAAATCCTCTTTAATTTCCCTTACTGCCTGTTCTGTATAAACACTGAAAAGTAGGACAAACTGCAACCTTGCTTCACTCCTTTCTGGATTGCTGCTTCTTTTTCAAAGCCCTCGATTTTTATCACTGCAGATTGATTTTTATATTGTAGATAATTCTTCTTTCTCCGTACCTGATCCCGATCACTTTCAGAATCTCAAATAGCTTGGTCGAATCAACATTAGTGAATGCCTTTTCAAGATCTACGAACGCCGTGTATGTGGGCTTGTCCTTCTTAATTCGATCCTCTAAAATCAGACGGAAAGTCAGGATTGCTTCACGTGTTCCTACAATTCTTCTGAAGCCAAATATTGATCTTCTCCCAACTCAGATTCAACTTGTCTTTCTATTCTTCTGTAAATAATACGTGTTAAAATTTTGCAGGCGTGAGATACTAAACTAGTGTTTAGGTAGTTTTCACACTTGTCAGCACCGGATTTCTTGGGAATAGGTATAACAACATTCTGCCGAAAATTGGATGGTACGGTACTTCTCCTGTCTCATATATCTTACACACTAAATGGAATAACCTCGCCATGCTGGTTTCTCCTAAGGCAGTCACTAGAGTAATTCAGAGGAAATGTCATCAATTCCAGGTACTTTGTTCCTATTTAGGTCTCTCAAAGCTCTGTCAAATTATGACCTCAAAATTGGGTACCCCATTTCATCAGCTTCAACAGCCTCTTCTTGTTCCAGAACTGTATCATCTACGTTTTTACCCTGATACAACTGATGGATATGTTCCTGCCATCTTCCTGCCTTGTCTTCTTTCCCTACAAGTGGTTTTCCATCTTAGCTCTTTGTATTCATGACCCTAGTTTTCCTTTCTCCAATGGTTTCCTTGATTTTGCAGTATGCAGCATCCACCTTTCCAAGGACCATACAACCTTCAACATCCTTGCACTTCACCTTCAGCCATTCTTCCTTAGCTGTCCTGCACTTTCTATCTATTTTATTCTCTCATTACCTGTATTCCTTTTTGCCCTCTTCAGTTTTTGCATTCTTGCACTTTGTCGTCCATCAATCAGGTCTAGTATCTCCTGAGTTATCCATTGATTCTTAGTTGATATTTCCTTTCTTCCTATCATTTCTTCAGCAGCCCTATAGACCTCATTTAGTCTTTGTGCAACATGTTCCTTGAAACAATCCCTCACACTCTTTTCTTTCAACTTGTCTAGATCCCACCTCCTTGCATTACTTCATTCCTTCAACTTCAGGTGGCATTTCATGACCAACAAGTTGTGGTCAGAGTCAATCCAACACCTGGTTTCTGAATCTCTGCCTAATCATAATTAAGTATATTCGATACTTTCCAGTGTCTCCAGGTCTCGTCCACTTATAGAGCCATCTTTTGTGGTGTTTGAACAAAGTATTAGCAAGGACTAAATTATGGCCGTGCAGAATTCAACCAGCCGACGTCCTCTTTCATTCCCTTGTTCCAATCCAAATTCTCCTACTGATTTACCTTCTCTTTCTTGGCCTACCACTGCATTCCAGTCTCCCATCACAATTAGATTCTCGTCACCTTTACACATTGTATTAAATCATCTATATCTGCATATATTCTTTCGATTTCTTCATCATCTGCTGAACTAGTAGGCCTATTGTCGTGCACTATTGTGGTGGGCATTGGTTTATTGTCTATCTGGACAACAATAATCCTTTCACTATGCTGGTCATAGTAGCTTACCTGCTGTCCTATTTTCTTATTCATTATTAAACCAACTCCTGCATTACCCCTGTTTAATTTTGTGTTCATAATTCTGTAGTCGCATGACCAAAATTCCTGCTCTTCTTGCCAACGTACTTCACTTATACCGACTGCATCTAACTTTAGTCTATCCATCTCTCGTTTCAGTTTCCCAGACCTACCACAACGATTCAAACTTCGAACATTCCACGCTCCGACTCGTAAAATGTCAGTATCCATCTTCCTGATTATTGCACCCTCTCGTGTAGTCCCCACCCGGAGATCCGAATGGGGGACTACTTTATCTCCAGAATATTTTACCTGAGAGTAAGCTTTCATCTGTACATCATTTATACAGAGAGAGCTTCATGTCCTCGGGATTTAGTTACGGCTGTAGTTTCCCATTGGTTTCAGCCGTGTAGCAGTATAAACACAGCTAACCCATGTTGAGTATTATTACAAGGCCATATCAGTCAATCATCTAGACTGCTGCCCTTGTAACCTCCGAAGGGCTGCTACCCCCCTTTCGATGAACCATTCGTTAGCCTGGTCTCTCGACAGATACCCATCTGATATGGTTGCACCTGCGGCTCGGCTATCTGCTTCATTGGGACACGCAAGCCTCCCCACCACGGCAAGGTCACATGGTTCGCAGGGGAGTCTGCCTAGACACAGACAAAGCTTTTTACTCAGTAACCCAGGACTCCTCTACAAACTCACCATCCTCCTCTCCCCACTACCATCCTTCGACTAAAGTTTAACTTATGCATAAAATAAATTTCATGGTTAAAAGCCCATACTGATCGTGACTAACAATATCATATAAATATTTTGAGAGAAGTCCACCTCTTTCTTCAAAACCAAAAGCAATGTATTCAATTAATAAAATACAATTACCATGTCAAGTATGACATGTTTCATCCCTTCTTCTGAGGAATTTTCAGCTGCTTAATGAGTAAGAAATTTTAAAAAAATTGAAATAAGTTACAATAAATAAAACTGTATGACACTGTCTGCCCACATATAGCATTAAAACATTACAGTAATATAGGCTATCTCACATTAAAAAGGTCTTTGAAAGCATGATTCCTAATGTCGAAGGGCAGTCAAGTAAGCAAATATGACATTAATATAATTACACTTAATTCTTAAAAACTTGATGTCCACAAACAATGTACTGTATGGTTGTGTGTGTCGATATTTTTTAAAATGCAGGAGAATGTTCTTAAACAATAGTGTGTCTCATTTTTGTAAGCTAGTCAGCATGGGAAGACTGTTGGGAAAAAATTCTTCTTCCCCATGCAATAAAAACATTCTACATTACTCATTTTACGAGTGCATCCAATATTATTTTTTACCAGTTCAATTCATCAGGAACTTTCTTCATTGAATTATTTTAGAGGAGTTTCCTCCGGTCCAACCAGCAAGATAAAAATTTGACACATCATTGTTTAAGAACATTCAGCTGCAATTTAAAAATATCAGAATTATTTTGTACAATATTTATCAGTTAAATGTTGTTTTGAATGTTATCAGTTCATGTTTTTCACAGTTTACCTTGAAGTGCATGCTCCCTGGGTTACATAGGTTTTCTTCTTCTTCTTAATCTGCTTACTCTCCAGGGTTATTTTTCCCTCGAACTCAGCGAGGGATCCCACCTCTACCGCCTCAAGGGCAGTGTCCTGGAGCGTGAGACGTTGGGTCGGGGATACAACTGGGGAGAATGACCAGTACCTATCCCAGGCGGCCTCACCTGTTATGCTGAACAGGGGCCCTGCCACTGCCTTCGTAATGTCCAGGCCGTACTGTACCTCTGATGACGTCACGCTTTGGGGGGGCCTCGAAGGCGATACGCATACGCTCCGCTTGAATAACACATTCGTTTAAATTACTTAAAGAACTGTTAACACCTTATAAAACCTAACCCTATCCTCAAGTATTTGTTAATTCTGACATACAATGCATATCTTTCTCCGTAACGTTCTATTTCTCGCGTATATACGTTCGTTTGCGTGAGTACAGCCTAACACTTTGAGACATATTCTTGCGATTTTATCCATTTTCTGGTCAACTGGAACATTCACATCATATACACTGACAGAAAACATGCAGCCAATTACCATTACTACTTATTACAAATATAAATTATTTCTGTACCTCACTGTTTCCACTCCATGAACACTGCAGCTTTCCTGGACCTCTTACAGGAAGTTACACCAGTATGGAGTAGGTCTGCTCTCTTTGAAGCACTTTATTGAATACACAAGTCGGTGCGAATTTTGGAAAAGTTATTTAAAAATAGATTCACCCAAATATATATAGGCCTACACTGTCCGGCCAGGTCTTCAAATTTCTATCCGCAGTCACAAAAATGAATGACTAGGGAATCTGCCAACTGCATTGACTCCAAAGCCAAGGATTTTGTGACACACTTAGGATCGTCTGAATTTAGAAATACCATCTTATATGTATCTGACACTAACACGCAAAATATATTGTACACCTCAATTCCAAGTTCTATTGACATGTCTGATGGATACTTTAAGCCCCCTCGATTTAGGAAATTCAGATATCTTACTTCTGGAGGTAATTCATAAATAAGCTCTGAATCTGTCAGAAGATAAGATTTACGTAAATCACACTGCTGTTTGATACTCATGGTTTTTTTCCCCCTGCTATTTGCATTTCGTCGCACCGACACAAGATACGTCTTACGGCGACGATGGGACAGGAAAGATCTAGGAATGGGAAGGAAGCGGCCGTGGCCTTAATTAAGGTACAGCCCCAGCATTTGCCTAGCGTGAAAATGGGAAACCACGGAAAACCGTCTTCAGGGCTGCCGACAGTGGGGTTCGAACCCTGGATACTGGCCGCAGTTAAGCGACTGCAGCTATCGAGCTCGGTGATACTCATAAATAAGACTTGCATTTTCAAATACACCGAATTCAGATAAGCCGTAGGTCTGATTACATAAAAATATAGGGCCTACCTAATGTCACCCATGTTTATGGCATAATAAAAAAAATTAACTCACCATCTGGACGGGACACTTTTATTTCTCTCAGGATGTGATTTTCAGGAAAGTGCTTGGTACACACAACTGTGGTGATTAACTATTAAATTCTCCCTGGGAATAGCCTTCTTCCATAACTTAACTCGTTCTTCATCAGAAGGAAACACAAATACCGGAGTGTAGCCAGGCACACAGCAACTCTTAGGCATGGTGATTTCCCTCACTGATCATCTTAATTCAAGTATATACAATTCGTGGTTAATAATAAAACACAGAATGCACTAACTCAATTAATTTTACACTATAAATATAACTTTACACTAATAAACTACAAAATTAAAACTCTGAAGAACGATCTTCTTAACCTATAGCTTCACATAAATACACGCTCACACTAAGTTTTCTTCACTAATTAACGACTTTCCACTTAATAATGCAGTCGATGACGACTCATTCTCACATATATCTGAGTGAACATGCGGCCATCGTTAAAAATTTCAATAAAACTGTGAAAATCTATGTTTAACTCTACTAACTCATGTGCTAAACTTCCCCCCTAACGATCAGCTGATTGCTTTCCCGCGCTCGTTACAGTACGGCCTGGACATCGCGAAGGC
Source organism: Anabrus simplex (assembly GCF_040414725.1). Taxonomy (NCBI): domain Eukaryota; kingdom Metazoa; phylum Arthropoda; class Insecta; order Orthoptera; family Tettigoniidae; genus Anabrus; species Anabrus simplex. Next base: position 523,071,706 of record NC_090265.1, on the reverse strand, counting down.
AGTGGCCCTGCGGAGGGATGAGAAGATTGGAAGGGATAGACAAGGAAGAGGGAAGGAAGCGGCCGTGGCCTTAAGTTAGGTACCATCCCGGCATTTGCCTGGAGGAGAAGTGGGAAACAACGTAAAAGCACTTCCAGGATGGCTGAGGTAGGAATCGAAACCACCTCTACTCAGTTGACCTCTCGAGGCTGAGTGGACTTTTTCAAATTTCGTGGCAGAGCCGGGAATCGAACCCGGGCCTCCGGGGGTGGCAGCTAATCACACTAACCACTACACCACAGAGGCGGACTACATAGGTTTTTATTATTTAATATTGGTATAGATAGTGATGATGGTGATGATGATGATGACAATAATAATAATAATAATAATAATAATAATAATAATAATAATAATAATAATAATATCGACAACTTATAGGATAACACCGATAATGATTTTTGATGGTAGGAAAATAACACATTGAGATCTAAGATTAACTCTACAGATATCAAAAATACTAATAATTAGAATAATAATATTTTCACTATTATTATTATTATTATTATTATTATTATTATTATTATTATTGTCATTTTCGTACAGGCCATGAAGGCCCTGGGAGTGGTGGAAGGTAAAGGCTTCCACTATTCGTAACCTCGGCACTTGATGGGGTAGAGTGGTCAGCTCTACGCCCGGCCGCCTTTGCCCCCAGGAATTAATCTGGTACTCATTTTTGGTGTAGGCTGAGTGAACCTCAGGGCCATATGCACCTCCGAAAGTGGAAATCTCATTTCTTAAATTTTACGACTTCCTGACGGGGTTTCGAACCCACGTCCGTCCGGGCGAACCGAGTACGTCTTTACCGCCTCGGCCAGGCAGCCCCTTATTATTATTATTATTATTATTATTATTATTATTATTATTATTATTATTATTATTATTATTATTATTATTATTATTATTATTGTCCGACTCGTTGGCTGAACGGTCAGCGTACTGGCCTTCGGTTCAGAGGGTCCCGAGTTCGATTCCCGGCCGGGTCGGGGATTTTAATCTTAATTGGTTAATTCCAATAGCCCGGGGGCTGGGTGTATGTGTTGTCTTCAGCATCATTTCATCATCACGACGCGCAGGTCGCCTACAGGTGTCAAATAGAAAGACCTGCACCTGGCGAGCCGAACCCGTCCTGGGATATCCCGGCACTAAAAGCCATACGACATTTCATTTCATTATTATTATTGATGTTATCATTATTCTTATTATTACCACCAATATTATTATTATCTACATCTATGATAAACTAAAAGTCATCAAAATATTATCTTTTGTAGAACCTGCATTGCTCAGGCAGCAGCGTGCTGGCCTCTTGTGACTGGGTTCCACGGTTCAAATCCCAATCACTCCATGTGAGTTTTGTGCTGGACAAAGTGAAGGCGGGGCAGATTTTTCTCTGGGTACTTTGGTTTTCCCTGTCATCTTTCATTCCAGCAACACTCTCCAATATAATTTCATTTCATCTGTCAGTCATTAATAATTGCCACAGAGGAGTGTGACAGATTTCGGCAGCCAGCACAATTGTGCTCGTTTAATTGTACCGCACCAACATAAATAATTGGTCCACTAGTTAGAGGAATTAACCAAACGTGACTCAAATCCCCGACTCGTTCCGGAACTAAAACCATGACTCTCTGAACCGAAGGCTTCCATGCTGATCATTCAGTCTAGGATTCGAACTCCTACATCACTAAACCCAACAAGCAGGAAAGTACGGTGCTCTGATTTATAGCAATTCTATATAAAGCGTGACGTAAGAGCCGAGCGATGCCTTCTAATATCATCATCAAGGAACTTTATAAAATTACATTCAATAATAACCGTACTTGGTAGAGTCGATGACGTAGAAAATATTCAAAATAATTCGAAAAGGAATGTGAGTACATTGCCGGGGTGAGTAATACTGAATTACCAGAGAGAATTCAACATCAAATAACTCAAAACCATAATTCTGCATTTATTGTTTGAGCTATTTAAACGGTATTTATTCAATATACGAATGCACTTGGGCGAGAGGGTGCTAGTGTTCATTTATCGCGGAGGGTAAACAGTGGGACGAAAAGCGGGCACGTCAGTGGACTGACTGCAATCAACACATGAATCTTACACTACCGACAGGACATGATGAATTTTGGAGAAGAATTCGTAAGTGTTATAAATTAAATAATAATAATAGGGCGAATTCAGAATGGAATGTGTGTTGACTGTTCAGGGGCTAGTGACGGTAGAGTGAAAGGAGCCACAGTATCACCAAGGACAGAATGAGTGACTCACTGAGCCGTCATAGACAGACCTCGCGACATTGCCAGATGATGGAGCACCGACGTAAACAAACAGTAGTTCCCTGCATGGCCGTGTGTGATCGTAAAGTACTTGGTAAAATGCAGAGTGAAGGTGATGGTGGTCATCATTGTTTTAAGATGAAGTACAACTGGGTAAACGTCCTCTCTAAACATTAATCAGTGGGAGAGGAGGAGGTCCAATCCTTGAAGAATGAAGATATTGGCAAAAGCAGAGAAGGGCCAAGAAGGGCGTGAAAATGAAAGACTCTCCAGGCCTCGCAAGCCTAATACCGTCGGAGTCGGAAAGGAACAAGAGTTGACCAAGGCTTATACCAGACCAAGGCTTAGATAGGAAAGAGAGGAGATAATACATCAGTCTTGATATTTAAATCCAAAATCCCACCACTGCGGAATGTTGACATAGAATACTCTTTCGTTTCGTTCGTGTACTGTGCCCTGCGTAAAATTTCGAGCGTCAACTACGTTGACTTCTATAGTATTTAGCCACAATTCTACCAGCTGTACTGTCTATTAACACGACACCAAAGACGTTTGGTGTTTGGGGCAACTTGCCAAATCCTATCAAATTCGGCGTCCACAAACTCCTGGTGGTTAAGAGATGGTCTTCAAGAGGCTCCCAACGATTGATTTGTCATCTATGGCCAACTTCCTGCCCACAAGTTCCACAGACGCGGTACAAGTGCAGCGCTGTACGTCCCGCTGCGCCTTCTTGCGCTGCCGGTACTCTCTGGCACGTTCTGCTACAGACCTCTTGAGCATACTCGATTTCTCAGATTTCTCTCGATCCTCGTGAATGCGCGCGCCGAGTTTGTCTGCAACTAGGTTCGTCGTATGTAGCTACTGGCGCAATTAATCGCTGATCTGCATTTAGGGCTGTCGTCCAAGTGGCATATTCCAGTCAGTTGTTTACCTAGTTTTTTCTTAAATGATTTCAAAGAAGTTAGAAATTTATCAAACATCTCCCTTGATAAATTGTTCAAATCGCTCATTTCTCTTCCAAAACGAGTATTTGCCCCAATTTTTTCTCTTGAATCCCAATTTTATCTTCATATTACGAACGTACCTACTTTTAAAAGCTCTACTCAAGCTTACTCGTGTAGGCCTATGTCTTCTATGTTTAACATATCGTGAAGATCATCAACGTTATCGTCCATTCTTTCAACGTGTGTTCAATGTTAAATGGATAAGTCGAATATTTCACAACGATTATATTACTGTAGACAATAAATACCACGAAAATAAACTGCTCACTTGTTTCTTTTTTCCGCTACTCGCTGCTATACAACGCTTATACAAGGTTCATGGACTGTATAAGCAATTCAGTGAATAACTATAACAGATGTATAGACAAGAGGCTTATACACGGTTTATTAGTAACGAATTTCGCGTAAACGGTGTATAAACCTTGTATAAAAGTTATACACCGTTTATTAGTAAGACGGTTTGAATAAAGGGGGACGCGTAAAATTAGCGGAAAACTCCCTCTGATGTCATAACACATAATGAAGCACACTCAGCACAGACATTATAACGAAGTCATAACGGTCCTGCAATACACAATGTATACAATAATCACGACCATTGGTATGACAAGCAGTAATACATACAGGCTTGTGCACGGAATGACAGCAATAAATAATCACGGATATTATTCTACTTCTAAAGCTAGTCTGGTTTAAAACAAATTGTGATATTCAGGGAGCTCCTATCAAATATAGCCGGTCCCGTGGTGTAGGGGTAGCGTGCGTGCCTCTTACCCGGAGGCCCCGGATTCGATCCCCAGCCAGGTCAGAGACTTTTACCTGGACTTGAGGGCTGGTTGAGGTCCACTCAGCCTACGTGATTAGAATTGAAGACGGTGACATAGCAGCCCCGGTCTAGAAAGCCAAGAATAACGGCCGAGGGGATTCGTCGTGTTGACCACACGACACTTCGTAATCTGCAGGCCTTCGGGCTGAGCAGCGGTCGCTTGATAGGCAAAGGTCCTTCAAGAGCTGCAGTGCCATGGGGTTTGGTTTGGTTTGGTTTGGTTCCTATCAAATATATATAATGACTATGACTATAGGTATGAAGCAGCATAGAAGTACTTTGTGCATCACACAGACTTGCATAACAACCGCGAAAGCACAGTGCCTTTCAGCAAGAAGAACAAACTTTTACTCACGCTTGGACTTCTTTTTTAATCCGAAGGAATGGGTTCGATCCCCTCCAAGTAATACTCCATCCCACCTCGTGCACCGCTACTATCCTTTTCACTGTCGTCACATGAGGAGGTTAAATTTGAATCCCAAGATGAATGATCATATTGTCCACAGCAGTGCCAATTAATCCTTCGCGCTCCTGAGCTTTCGAAATTTCGCCTGATACATACCGTACGCCACAACACGAAATTTGAAATTTGAAAATCTCTGATGATTTGATAGTAAAATATCGAGGAATAGGAAAGCTCTGTACCTGAATTCGATAGCAACAGTTTGAAACTCTTCGACTGAGAAGTGTTTACTGTACTATTTGGCTGGGTACGTTGTTAATCACTCTTCGCCCTGTGCCCATTCTCTACGTGAGAATAATCAAAGTAAATTCTCAGTTCTCACCGAAATAAAAGACTATGGTTCAAGCAACAATGAAGTTTTTTTTAACACATCCTTCGAAAACTGTATGTGGCATTTTTTTCCATGGTGAGAAAGTAATTAACGGAAAACTGTACTCAAAATCGACTTGGGGCGAAATATTTTTTTAAATGTATCGATTACCGGTACATAGAAACTTTCAGCAAATACAGTAGAGACAATACGCGACACTGAGCGAGATATCGAGGAACAGCTATTGGAGCTCTCTCTAGCGAGTAGACCTGAAAACTACTGATTCTGTCATAAGAGCACGTGCATTTTTGTGTGAAGGTTTTGGTGTTATTTATGCGTTTTCAGTGAGTTGACATAATTAAATAGTAGCGTGTGTCATTCCTTGATATCTCCTCTCAAATGAGGGGAAAGGTATGTGCTGTGTTTGGCTGCAGTAACTATGAATTAGAGAAGAATGCGTGGTCGTTCTTCAGGTTCCCTCGTGACAAGAAAATGTAAGTAATATTGTGTTTGCATATATATTCTTCCAGTGACAAAGATCTTTATAGTACTTCATAATCTTCTGACCTGCTCGACCCATATTTTAACTGGCTTAAAATGTAATACGCATATTTTATTGTATAGTGCAGCAGTTAACCTTCAATACCGATGTGTTGTTGTAGGTGTGATCTGTGCGTTTTGAAATGTCACAGAAGTGATTTGGATAAGATGTACAAGAAATAAGGGACGTTACGCTTATATAAGATTTTTTTTTTTTTTTTTTTTTTTTTTTTTTGCTATTTGCTTTACGTCGCACCGACACAGATAGGTCTTATGGCGACGATGGGACAGGGAAGGCCTAGGAATGGGAAGGAAGCGGCCGTGGCCTTAATTAAGGTACAGCCCCAGCATTTGTCTGGTGTGAAAATGGGAAACCACGGAAAACCATCTTCAGGGCTGCCGACAGTGGGGTTCGAACCCACTGTCTCCCGATTACTGGATACTGACCGCACTTATGCGACTGCAGCTATCGAGCTCGGTATATAAGAATTATAAGATCTGTTCAGATCATTTAAAAATCCTCGACTATACAGCCAAGGGTATGTTACATTTTTACTCTAATTGTACGTAAATATTCCTCAAAGCATCACTATCGACAACATTTTCATACTTTTATTTCTTTTATCCCTCTTCTCAGATTAAAGCCGGGATTTTATAGATTTTTTTTTCTGTTAGTAGGCTTCATGTTAAGAGGAAAATTGTCCAGCTATTAAATGTTAATTCATTGCATCATATGTGTAAGGAATGTGCCGATATTTTTATTGACAAGTGTCTTAATGTGATGATACAATGTTTTTAAATGAGAAAAAAGACAAATCCAACCGTAAGAGTTCAGGCAGGAATGCTAAAGCTAAAAAAGTAATGCATAAATGAAAGATCAAGCCATTTCACAGCAGTCCATTTCACATCTTGTTTATATGTCTAATTTCAGTCTTTGAATAATAACCTTTTAAATAATTCTTCATTCATTTATCCAGAATTGCTTTAGCAACTTCGAAGTTAATATCTCAATAACACTTTCTTTCTAGACGTAATTTATTTATCCATTTCCGTATATACTTTTCCATTGATATTTGAATTTAGCGCGATTGTTTCAGGTCAAGTCACTAGGAGCGCCACCGTCGAATTGTCTCCCATTTTAGCAAGGCTAAATCCGTAAGTGTCGCGTATTGTCTCTACTGTATTTGCTTTCAGTTCACCCTGCAGGAGCTGGCTGTTTTCTTCAACATGTTACGGATATAATCCCCAGACTTGTTTATCATTATCTGAAGTGCCCATTTTTCTTCAGAACGAAGGAAATCCAGCGAGATTTACAATCTCGAACATCCACCAAATCTTCACGCAAGATTTCGGAAGTCCAGTAACCGACAAATTGAGTTGTTTAGTAGAGTATTACCTTTCTGGCAGTTGTGTGCTTTCTATCTGTATATGCACACTCCAGTAACGTGTGCTTTCCGCAACATAATGATGAAGGCCGTAGCTCTTATTTACATGTATGATTTTTTCCATTGCACCCTGCCGTGATATTTTAATTGTAATCTCTCATTATTTTTTAAAAGACAGTGTATATACTTATCAGTTACGGAAGACCAGCTGATCGGTACTGTAGAGCTTGCCCGCTCTAGCGCTGCCTAACGGGGCGCGCTTAACTCGAGGAGTCCTCACACTTGTTCTTATATTCGTTATGCCTAAACATTAAACTTAGCTGATTCAAAGCACAAGATAAAAATTAAAACACGCGATTCAGCGGGTATAACAACAATGACAATATTACTTGAACACTTACAAATACTATGGCAGGCAATTCATTGTAACTTATATTGCAACCAAAAAAAAGCAACTGGATCACGTGGAAAGGCGCGCGTAAATAACAGATGATGGAACGATCGCAGCGCTCCTATGCCTAAACCTTTCTCCTATCGGACGGCGTTTTAATCGAACTATACGTCTCCTTACCCCAAGCTTTCCCAGCCCAAAGTTCTGAACACTTTTGTAACACTACTCTCTTGACAGAACCACCTCACCCAAAGGGTTTATAATATTTAATCATATTCAATAAATATTGTAGTTACATCTAATTCGATCTACTTCATTTCCTCCAGAAGGATGTATTCTAGGCCTCAAATCTTACGGCAGTATGCCCGTAATTGTTTTTATAAAAGTGATGCAAAGCATGGCCATATTTAGAAGGCTACTCCGAATGAAAAGTGGCAACGCCGCTCACGCTAGCTAATGTCTGCCAGCTGCGGTTTAGCTGTACATCAAATTTGTCGAAGTGGTGTAAATGTAGAGATGATTTCTTCCTATTTTAATGGCATCACCATGGCTTGGAGGTAAGCAGAATCTCGGTATAAAAGTTCCTGGAAAATATACCCATTTTCAATGTTTTCCCTGACCACAAAATCCTTATATGTTTTTAATAGTTTACTGTTTGCGTGGATACTCGTCTCAGTAGTGACTATTTTATGCACGGATTTTCAATGTGTATTTTATATACCGGTGATTACTTGTAGTAGATTTTGTCTACTCCTGAATACTGATTACGAATCAGTCAATGTCTCGCTCCTACGACAACACCTCCGTGAGAAAGAATTCGATGCCTGGTGTGGCTTACCACAAAAGGGTAAGGGTGTTATATTGTATAAGGAGTACACACCAGCCAATCAGTGGGTAAGAAAACCCGAAGGTTTAACCAGTAGCGACTGGAGAAATGTCATAAAACTAGCAGCAAATGTAGTTCCAATTCGTGCATTACCTGGCAGGGTCCCTGTCCACGTAATGACACCCTACGGAATTCACGACATCATCGTATACGATCTATGACGGATTGACATGATTGATATACCACCGGGCTCAAGTAAAGAGTTCATAATAGACCCCACAATTAGAACCGAAGCATCATCCACTCAACCACATGATGTACACAAGGAGATATGTGATATATATGAACCTACAATCCCATACTATGCCGAGAAATATCATCTGGACTCCATAGATGTATTATTATTGATGATGGGAACACGAGGCACTATTAGGTACTCATACATTTCACAACTTTTGTAAGAAATTTAATTTGCATAAACAATTTATTAAGGACATTGGGTTAGCAGCTCTGAAAGGATCGTTAGCAATAGTCAAAAATCATCTATACTCTTAGCTACGTCTTTGTCCTATGAGGAATCCCTCATGGATTTCAAGATTATTGACTGATACACATTTTTAGTTACTGTATTAAGTAGGCTTTAATATAGTATACTTTTCATTTATGGACATATTATAAACGACCCTTGTAGTTATTAATCAAATTTTCATGTAAGCTTTGTCTTTTTGGCAACCTCCAAATTTGGGGAAGCAGAAATAAATGCATTCTCTCTCTAGGCTTGCGGGAACATATTGAAGGTGGTTTAAAAATATAAGTTCACAGCTGAGTGTGGTCAAATACGTTCAGCGACAAGAAACTAGCACTGAATGAGTTTTTCTCAGCTGAGAATATAATTGTTTCGTCTCTTATACTTTCATCAACAGCCTTCCTGTTTGTGTTCCCGCCATTGAAATCTGGTGGATAGACTAGACGTTTTCCCCAATTGCAGATGGCTAAAGGCTACGGAGGGAGACGCAGTTAAAAATTATTAAGCACAAAATAAAAGCAAAGTGCAAGGAAATGTGGACAGATTTATTACTGGGTTGATGCCCCCCCACTGTATGGAGAAAACATTACAGTTTTATTCCATTTTAGCCGACTGAAACTAGACATTATTTAAAAAAGCTATTTGTATAACCCTTTTGTCTTATCATCTAATTGTCCCCCCTTTATTTACCATAATTATTAACAAAATTCCTTCGTCGCCGTAAGACCTATATGTGTCGGTGCGACGTAAAACAACTAGCAAAAAAAAAAAAAAAAATTCTTAGCGGAAATACGCACAAAATGTAGTTCTTCACTGATAATTAATGGCGTATGGCCTCCGGAGAGGCCTGCAGGTGTTTTTCTAGTAGACGTCAGGGGACCTGCATGCCTGTGAAGATGAGGGCCCTACCTAGGATGATTTTTAAATGTTGAATACGCTACACATACCTAGCCCCCGAGCCATTGGAATTAACCAAATAAGGTTAAAATCCCCGGCCAGGCCGGGAATCGAACCCGGGACCCTCTGAACCGAAGGCCAGTACGCTCACCATTCAGCCAACGAGTCTGACTCTTCGCTGCTAACAGATTTGTATCGTGCCACAGCAAGTAGTGGAGAGAGACTTTGCGTGTTGTGTGAGGAAGGGCAGCAGGCTAGCAGGTATATATATTTGCCAAGGTCATGGACCATTGAGGTATGATTCACCCACCTTCCACACGCATTCGTCAGTCTAGCATAGCAGTCTCTTTAGTGTGTAGTAAAATACTAAATGATTGTAATTGTAGTTGCAATAAATGTGTGTAATATTGTTCCATTGCTGAAAGTTTTCTGCGTCCCTCATGTGGATTTGGCCCAGTTTTACGGCCGGATGCCATTCCTGGCGCCAACCCTATGTGGAGGGATGGAAGCACTATTGCATGTTTCTGTGGTATGTTGTCTGAGTATGATGAGAGTGTTGGGACGGACACATACACCCGAGCCAGAAGAATTAATCAGAAGCGATTAAAATCCCCGACCCGGCCGGGAATCGAACCCGGGACCCTCTGAATCGAAGGCCAGTACACTAACCATTCAGCCAACGAGTTTTATTGTACATTATTGAATCAAAATATATATATATATATTATTACCGCACTTAAGTTGATAAACTGTCAACCTTTACCTCTCTGTCGAAATTCGCTCAAAGAGCATAAAATACTAACCATTTTGTAGCTTCTTTTTTCAGTTTCCATGTATACTCCCCTCCCTTACCACCACCACCATCACCCGTCCACTATATCCCACAAACCCGGGTACTGTTTGTCGTCTGTACATTTTTTTTTTTCTTTTTTGCCTCCAGTCGCCACTACTGAATATAGAGATCATTCCTGTTGTAGATAGAAAAATCTGTGTTGTTATTCATCCGCACTCTGTATTGAGAGTGGATAATGATAGAAAAATATTGTACTAGGGGATGTTGCATGCTGACAAAAAATTAAATTTATTACAGATTTTACGAATTAATTTTACCTACTTCAAGTTGAGGGAGATCTTGACTGTTCTAAAACTGAGCGATGTTACAGTTTAAAAATGTACTCAGTTCAACCGGGAGAACATGGGTTCGACTCCCCACCAGGGGAGTACCAGGTTCATTCTTTGGGGCAAAGGCGGCCGGGCATAGAAATAATTACTCTATCCCACTTGGTACCAAGGCTACACTTCGTCAACGTCTTTTGTCTGACCTGTCAACCCTTATTCATTTTCAGTCTCGATGGTTATGGAATTGCGAGGTCTATAGAGATTTCTTTTACGTGACTTTTGTGATCATTTCTTTTCACTTGAATCCTCCTTTTTTTGAGGATTAGAACACTACTTGCTTCTTCTCTGGTTAATGTAATGAGACGGTGATTTATTTTGGTTTTGTTTTCCAGTGTCATGAGCTGCTCAAAACTCGATATGTACGGTATCCTTAAGACAATAAGACTGGAAATAATAGTTGACGTAATACTCCTCGTATAGAAGTGAATGTAATCAGTGCAGAACTCACTGTTGCTATCATGGTAATGTCTGATGAGTGCATCATCCAAGTATTTACTGTTAGTAAGCATGCCATTGTCACTTCGCAGCAAACTATTATAGTTGGTAGACTATTTGGACAGAGTATTTTTGCTGCAAAATATTACATACATACATACATACATACATACATACATACATACATACATACATACATACATACATACATACATACATTTATAATATGATTACTCAAAGCAAGTAGTATTAGACATGTAATGGGACTGCAGTAAAACAAAGTAGAATTTTTAAAAAAATACATAAATACATCTTCGACCCGACAAAAACTAAGTAAGGAACAGTTAAAATGCAGAAGTTTAAATAGGTACCGAGGAGAGTGGATAACCCCAACAGGACTACCAGGAATGGCGTTACAGAACAGGGCAAGAAAAATGGAGACAGCATACCATTTATGTTGAAATGTCTATAACAAAAAATCAATCTGCATCACTGCGAAACTCAGACATTACAACACTGTGATAAAGCCAGAAAGTTTGTATGCAATCGAATGCATTCCATTGAACAGGAAAGGATTAATAGAGAACAGTGAGAAAAAAGAGAGAAAATATAGAGGAAGATACTAGGACCTAGGAAAGTGGGACGAGAATTTAGACTGCAACCAAATGAGGAACTATACCGAGACCGAGAAAATCACAACATCCTTTTAAAAAAAAGAAGACTTTGCTTCTATGGACACATTAAAAGAATGCCAAGAGAGAGAACAGCCCAGAGATTTCTGGAGTACATGGAGAGCAGGAAGACGCAAACTAGCTGGCTTAAAGGAGTCAAGAAGGACCTGGAAGAAAAGAACATAACACAGGAGGCAGTATACAATTGACAAGAATACAGGATGGTCATCAACAAGATTAAGGGATTCCAAGATCGAATGAGCAGAAAACGGACTGGCAACACCTGGTCGCTAGAACGCAAAACAGCCCATTCTGAAAGATGAAGAAGTACTGGGCTGATCAGAGAAAGAAGAACCGGAAATGAACGAAGCTTAACGTTGTCCATAGTACTATAATCTATCAGCTTCATTGTCTGTATTGATAGTTTGACCACACAAGTATGAAGGATGAGAGTTATCCACCTAATCAATACGGTACTTTATTATACAAAGTATCTAATAATTTATCTGTTTTCGGAAAATCCAATTAAAGGCGGGGAGGGGGTGTGAAAAGGACCAAAAATGGGGTTGAATCCTTTGAAACGTGAAAAATGGTACTTGGAATCTCCTTTCAAAATAAAGAAATGTGTACTTTTTGTTTTCGGAAAAGGTGGAAAGATGTGAAGAAGAAGTTGAATTCCTTTTATGAGGATACTTATATCTCAAAACCTGAAGATCTTACACACATGAAAATTGGCATTTGGAATCTCCTTTGAAAATAAACACTTTTCTTTTTTTACTTGAGAGAGGACACTTTTTCACATATACAGTTCTATGTCGTAGGCCTACCAGGTGTATGCACAAGTCTTTTCCGGCTTCACTAAAAGATGACGCCAGCGAACAGTACGCAGCGTATGAATTTGACACATATGTCAGTTTGTTCATCTGACATTAACCTACCGACACACACAAGTTGAGTCCGCCAAACACTAGCATCTGTGTTGTATCGTTCAGTTATGATGTCGACGTTTGTGCCTGAAAAAGAACATTTGCGGCACGCATTGCTTTTCTTTTAATCAAAGGAAAAAGGCTGTGGAAAGTCATCATTTGCTGGTAGAAACATATGGTGAACACACTCCATCAATTAGAACATATGAGACATGGTTTTGACAAATCGCTTCGGCAAGAAGACCATGCTTTGCGTCTTGTGGGACCAGAGCGGCATTGTGTATTATGAACTCTTGAAGCCCGGTGAAACCGTTAATGCACGACAGTATCGCCATCAAATTATTAATTTAAATCACACACTGATCGAAAGACGACCAGAATGGCCAGAAGACATGGCAAAGCGATATTGTTATATGAGAATGCGCTGTTTTACACAGCAAAACCAGTGAAAGACAGCTTGAAATCACTTTGATGAGACATCCTTCCGCACCCACCATACTACCTCGACCTGGCTCCATCTATCACCTCTTCGCATCAATGGAGCACGTGCTCGCAGAGCAGCACTTCAGCAATTGTCCGACTCGTTGGCTGAATGGTCAGCGTACTGGGCTTCGGTTCAGAGGGTCCCGGGTTCGATTCCCGGCCGGGTCGGGGATTTTAACCTTAATTGGTTAATTCCAATGGCCCGGGGGCTGGGTGTTTGTGCTGTCCCCAACATCCCTGCAACTCACAAACCACACATAACACTATCCTCCACCACAATAACACGCAGTTACCTACACATGGCAGATGCCGCCCACCCTCTCCGGAGGGTCTGCCTTACAAGGGCTGCACTCGGCTAGAAATAGCCACACGAAATTATATACTTCAGCAATTTCGAGGAAGTTGGAAATGGCACAACGAATGGTTTGCCGCAAATGACAAGCAGTTTTTGTGGCATGGTATTCATAATTTACCCGAAAGATGGGCGAAGTGTGTAGAAGCTGATAGACAATATTTTGAATAAACAAAAAATTAATTTCCATTGAAAATTACGTGTTTTCTTTACCACAAAAACCAGAAAAAACTTATGCATACACCTGGTATGTTCTATTGTTAAGTCTGCCAGTAGCCTGGTCATCTTAGCCCTAAAAAGCAATACCACAAATGTAGTTTACAAAGAAGTTCTGGGACAAATGAAACGCAATTTTTCGGTGAGTTTTATACGTACTTTAGGGATTTTCAGATGATGTCTTAGTGCAGTACCGAGGAACGATTAATTTTATCAAATTACGAAATTCTCACGAGCGAAGCTGAGGGTAACAGCTAATATTGTATAAATTAATTTTCATATTTTTAAAATGCAGCAGAATGTTCTTAAACAGCGTGTGTCAAGTTTTTATGTAGCTGGTTGGACCGGAGGGAACTTCTCTAAAAAAATTCAATGAAGTAAGTTCCTGAGGAACTGAACTGGTATATTGAATGTTTTATTGCACGGGGAAGGAGGAATTTTTCTCAACAGTCTTCCCATGCTGGGTGGCATGCTGGCAAGCTTACAAAAATGAGACACATCATTGTTTAAGAAAATTCTCGTGCATTTTAAAAATATCAACACATGTAACCATACAGTGCATTGTTTATAGACATAAAGGATTTTATAATTAATTGTATTAATATCATATTTGTTTACTTGAATAGGCTTACTTGACTGTCCTTCGACATTAGGAATCATGCTTTCATAGACCTTTTTTAATGTGAGATAGCCTATATTACTGTAATGTTTTAAATACTATATGTGGGCAGACAGTGTCATATAGTTTTATTTAATTTATATCTTAACTATTTATTTTTTGGAAATTTGGAAATTTTTCTTCTCAGAAGAAGGGATGAAACATGTCATACTTGACATAATTGTATTGTATTGTATTAAGTGAATATATTGTTTTTGGTATTGAAGAAAAAGGTGGACTTCTCTCTCAAAATACCTATTTCAATTACTACCTGTTATACCCGTGCTTCGCTACGCGATTCTCAGAAAGACTGACTTTGTGGTTGTCCTAACTGAAGTCAATATAGGTCATTACAAAAACGTCAGTAAGAGTGTAGCGATTAAAAGCAATGTTATCATATGAAATAATCAAATGAAAAACTGCACATTTTCTCACTTTTAACAAACAATACTACGGTGCCGATCTAACAGTCCAAAGTTCCAGAGCTGGAAAGACCAGGCCGCAGACAGCCGTGAACACTTCTCTGCCATTATTCTGTCAAATATGCACACTTCTCATTCCAATCAGTGCCTCAGAGTAGGGATTGAATAGCTCGAATGCTATGATGAACCACTGTGTTACGTACCAGTAGTATCGGAAAATTTATGAAACAGAGGATTGGCATGCTAAAGAAGAAAGTTACCTAACTCTCCAGCTAGAGTATTTCCCGCCAATATTTAGGCAGGCTGTTACACTCGTACAACTGGGCGAATTGGTTAGGGGCGCGCAATTGTGAGCTTGCATCCGGGAGATAGTGGATTTGAACCCCTCTGTCGGCAGCCTTGAAGATGTTATTCCGTGGATTCCCATTTTCACACCAGGCAAATGTAGGGGCTATACCTTAATTAAGGCCAAGGCCGCTTCCTTCACACTCATAGCCCTTTCCTATCCCATCATCGCCATAAGACCTATCTGTGTCGGTGCGACGTAAGGCAAATTAAAAAAATACTGTGTAGGCAGCAGTAATCCTATCTATCGGAGGTGAGTGGCAACAGAAGACAAAGCATATCACAACAAACAATGGTCAATATTATGTTATTGTTGATCAGTTTTATCAGTTTTATCAGTTTTATATATTGTAGGCCTTCACATTTAGTTTTCTTTCGACTCTGTGATCTTATAGCGTAGACTGTAGTTCCTTATTCTCCGACTTTACATACCAATTTTCATTAAATCCTGACTACCCATTTTCTCGTGTGACTCGGCACTGATTAGGACTTAGTACCGTAACAAAAACCCAAATTTATCTCTGATCATAGCTGGTATGGTAACATTTTATAAGACATACATGATCGGAAATATAATCTATATATATATAAAATAAGAGTTTTGTCTGTGCATTGCTCAGAATTTAAAAAGGGTGGTATTTCTGTATCAGTCGTGCCCACAGTAACAAGGAAATGCACTTTTTACTTTTCCGTAATTTCTGTCTGTCTGTATGTATGTACACGCATCACGAGAAAACGGCCGAAGAGAATTTTATGAAAATCAGTATGCAAAGTCAGGGAATAAGTCGCTACAATCTAGGCCATAAATAATTGTATTCACGTTGAGTGAAATGGTAGTTTAGGGGAAGGCCTAAAAGTTAATTCTCAAAATTTATGTAATTAGTGGTCATATCTTAATGAAAATCGGTATACAAAGTCGGGGAATAAGTCGCTACAATCTAGGTGATGAATAATTTTACTCATGCTGAGTAAAATGATAGTTTAGGGGAAGGCCTGAAAGTTAATTCTCAAATATTCGTTATTAACGGTCCTATCTTAACGAAAATCGGCAGGGGAAGTCGAGGAATAAATTGCTACAATCTAGGCCATAAATAATTGTATTCACGCTGAGTGAAATGGTAGTTTAGGGGAAGGCGTAAAATTTAATTCTCAAATATTTATGTTATTAGTGGTCCTGTCTTAATGAAAATTGCTATGCAAAGTCGGAGAATAAGTCGCTATAATCTAGGCCATAAATAATTTTAATCACGCTGAGTGAAATGGTAGTTTAGGGGAAGGCTTAAAATTTAATTCTCAAATATTTATGTTATTAGAGGTCCTATCTTAATGAAAATCGGAATACAAAGTCGGGAATAAGTCGCTATAATCTAGGCCATACATAATTATATTCACGCTGAACGAAATGGTAGTTTAGGGGTAGGCTTAAAATTTAATTCCCAAATAATTATGTTATTAGTGGTCGTATCGATAAATACTACAAAACTTTACCATACCGGCTATGATCAGAGATATTCATGAATTTGGATTTTTGTTACTAAGTCCTTATCAGCGCCGAGTCACGAGAAAATGGGTAAACGGGATTTAATGAAAATCGGTATGTACAGTCGGAGAATAAGGAATTACAGTCTACGCTATAAATAATTTTATAAGACGCCCTAATATCACAGAGTCAAAAGAAAACTAAATGTGAAGGCCTACAATATAGAAAGCTCATAAAATTGATCAACAATAACATTACATGACCACTGTTTGTTGTGATGTGCTTTGTCTTCTGTTGCCACTCATCTCCGATAGATAGGATTACTGCTGCGTACCGAGTATTTTTTTTTAAATTTGCCTTACGTCGCACCGACACAGTTAGTTCTTATAGCGACGATGGGATAGGAAAGGACTATGAGTGTGAAGGAAGCGGCCTTGGCCTTTATTAAGGTACAGCCGCAGCATTTTCCTGGTGTGAAAATGGGAATCCACGGAATAACATCTTCAGGACTGTCGATAGTGGGGTTCGAATCCACTGTCTCCCAGATGCAAGTTCACAGCTGCGCGCCCCGCCCCTAACCACACGGCCAACTCGCCCAGTCGTACGAGTGTAACAGTCTGCCTAAATATTGACGGGAAGTAGCTGGGGAGTTAAATAACTTTCTTCTTAAGCATGCCATTCCTCTGGTTTGTAAATTTTCCGATACTACTGGTACGTAACACACTGGTTCATCATAGCATTCGAGCTATTCATTCCCTACTCTGAGGCATTGATTGGAATGAGAAGTGTGCATATTTAACGGAATAATGGCATGTAAGAGTTCACGGCTGTCTACGGCCTGGTCATTCCAGCTCTGGAACTTTGGACTGTTAGATCGGCACCATAGTACTGATGTAGATGTTGATTCCCATAGGGAACCTAAAATATTTGTCCTGAATGAGTAAATTTACAATACCAATATAATGGTCTATTATTGGACATTATAAATTTTCCAGCTAACTCATTCTTGGTTGCCTGCGTTTCGCCCTCATGTGCTAAGTTAGGCTCGTCAGTTGGGACTTAGCACACCACCCAAGACGCAAGGCTAGTGCATACCGTGGAGGCCACTGCATAGGCCACTTGAAGCCACCAGCAGTGCCAATGCACTATGAGAGCTATGTCTCATTTCCAAAAATAGATGCCTGCCTGGCCATCAATTGATGTAGATGTTGATTCCCATAGGGAACCTAAAATATTTGTCCTGAATGAGTAAATTTATAATACCAATATAATGGTCCATTATTGGACATTATAAATTTTCCAGCTAACTCATTCTTGGTTGCCTGCGTTTCGCCCTCGTGTGCTAAGTTAGGCTCGTCAGTTGGGACTTAGCACACCACCCAAGACGCAAGGCTAGTGCATACCGTGGAGGCCACTGCATAGGCCACTTGAAGCCACCAGCAGTGCCAATGCACTATGAGAGCTATGTCTCATTTCCAAAAATAGATGCCTGCCTGGCCATCAATTGATGTAGATGTTGATTCCCATAGGGAACCTAAAATATTTGTCCTGAATGAGTAAATTTATAATATCAATATAATGGTCCATTATTGGACATTATAAATTTACTCATTCAGGATAAATATTTTAGGTTCCCTATGGGAATCAACATCTACATCAATTGATGGCCAGGCAGGCATCTATTTTTGGAAATGAGACATAGCTCTCATAGTGCATTGGCACTGCTGGTGGCTTCAAGTGGCCTATGCAGTGGCCTCCACGACTCTCAGTTATTGGCTAATGATCGGCCCAGCTACTATGAGCAACGACGAATCCACACCATCTTCCAGACCAGACGGAAGCTACGACATGAGTGCATTATCTTCTTCAACCTTGGCAGATCGACCTCTATTGCCAGAAATGGACGTCACGCAGACCAAGCAGCCTCGACGACGGGCGGACTCCGACGCTTCGGATACAACCGGGGGCCGTAAGAAGATCCGTAACACTCCGGGTACACAGCCTGCTGTTTCTCCTGGTTCCAGCCGCTCATCATCTTGTGATCGCGGTTCTGCTCAAGGGGCCATTTCTGACCCTTTAGCGGGAATCGTTCGACTTTCACAACTGTCACCAACCACTTCTCAACAACAGCAGCCTCCGCCGTTTATGCCTGGCAGAATGAAATCTTACGCCCAGGCTGCAATGAATCCTGCCTTACCACCGAACATTCGCAACCGCAGTGCCATTGACCAGTCTTTCAGGGCCACACTACAGCCGGCATTTTACCTTATAAAGCTTCGAGACCTGGACGAAGCACATTCAAACATCAGGAAGCTTTACACAGTCTTGTGCGCCCATACGCCGAATCCTTCAGAATATAACATTGAAATACAACGCGCCCGAGATGGGGGCTTCATCATTAAAACCAGCAAGTCGTTCTACTCCCATTTTATGACTAAAATAGGTATTACTCGACTGGGACCCAACGCCAAGGTCACCAACATGCCTATGCGCAGCCCTGCTCATCGCCCTGAACCACCCGCCCGCACATCTTCCATCATGTCAGTGGTGGCATACGGAGTAGACAAGGACTACACTGATAGTGACATTCTAGATCAACTTCAACGAGACGGCCTCGACATCTACCGCGTCCACCGCATCAGGAATGCAAATGGTCCTACGACCTTGGTGCGCATCCTAACCAAGACTGCCCCACCGCTGGATGCGCTGTTGCGAGACGGCGCGCTGATCTACGGCCGGCGTCACAGGGTGGAGCCATCCAGATCTGCGCCTCCACAACGGATTCGCTGTCCAAAATTTCAGCGTTATGACCACGCTCCTGGAGCTCCTTGCAATCACCCTGAGGTATGTGCCATTTGCTCAAGTCGGGAACATTCTACACAGGTGTGTCCCAATAAATCCACTGCCAAGTGTGTTAACTGTAACCTTGAACACCCTTCCTTCAGTTACAAATGTAAAAATAAACCTCTCCCTGAACCTAATAAGCCTGAAACAGCCGTACCCATCCAATCTCATGATCTCCCTACTACCCAATCCAATACTGCTCTCCTTCCTCCCACTTCTGAAAACATCATTCGTTTTGTCACGATGGTGTTGCAGAATATCCTTCCTACCCACCGTCCCCATATCCTTACCCAAATCCAGTTAGCAGCCCGGTTGGTGCTCAATACACATGTGGATGTGTCATACTCGGGGAGTCGAATGCATTTTTCATTCTTTCCCCTGAGTACGGTACATTTTATGCGATAAATTCAAGGTTTATTATGCTAATGTAAGATCAGTTCGCGCCAACCTTCCGCTTCTGGATATGTCCTTTTCCATGTATACCCCGGACGTCTTTGTACTAAATGAAACCTTTTTGACGCCCGCTTTTCACCCTAAATTCGCTCCATTTGTACTTTACCGCGCTGACCGTCCTGGTCAAGGTCGCGGTGGAGTCGCCATTGGCGTCCGTCGAACATACGCCGTAATTCAACATTATTTTAACTTTCCTAACAACTTCTCCGAATACCTCATATTAGAAATACTCACTCCTCACAAATCGCTCACTATTGCTACTCTTTATCTCACACCTGGTCTCTCAGCTCCCACAGATTTTATACAACACATAGACTCGACTTTTACCGATTATATTATTTTAGCCGATATTAATAAACCTTCATAGACTCCTACCCAGCATCGTGACTTTCTCGACTTATGTAATAATATCCGGGGTATACATTATCCTTTCCCTTTTCATACCTTACCTGCTAATCAATCCACTCCTGATGTCCTTTTCCTTTCCCCCTCTTTGGCTTCTTCTCCCACTATCCAACAACTCGTTCCACTAAAAAGCGATCATGCTCCGGCCCTCATTACCATTTCTGGTGTTTATTCGGGTTCTCATATTTCATCTTCCCGTCCCCCTCCTACCCGTCGTTTTTCACATGCTAACTGGCAGGATTATCGCACTACTATTGAAGACTTACTCCACGGTACCTCACCCCCTACCTCCATCCCCGCCCTTCACTCCCTCATTGATACTATTGAACGAGCCATTATTATTTCTGATAATCTCCATATTCCTCGCCACTCTTACCACCCGTCTAAACCTCCTATCCCACCTAAGGCTTTACGTCTCCTTCACCTTGCTCATGACTACTATAATTCATATTTTCGTACCAAAGACCCGACTACGTTACAGCTTCACAGACGCACATTAAGACATGCTCGATCCTACATTAAGGCTATCAAACGTAAATTTTGGACTGATAAATGTACCGACTTAGCTGATTATCATGAGCCGCGCAAGTTCTGGACGACTTTTCGACAACTCACTAAAACGCATAAGTCCCTCCCCACTTACCCTATTTTACATGCTCCAAACCATCCCCGTACTGATAAAGATAAAGTGAATATCTTTGCGGATTATTTTCAGACAGTCTTTTCTCTTTCTTCGAACCCTGATTTTCTCCATCCTGAAGAACATCTCATTAACCACTTTTTTCACCCCGACCACTCTGACCTCCAACCTTCTTTTCTACATTTTCTCCAAGTCGATTATACCCATCCCTTAAATGCTCCTATCACACCTGCCGATATCCGTCATTATTTGAAACATAGAAAAAATACCTCTCCTGGCTCTGATCATATCTCATACCGGCATATCCAAGAAGCGCCTTCCATTCTCATCGACCTTCTCAGTATGATCTATACCTTTATTTTGTATACCGGGGCCTACCCCGCTCATTGGGGTAAGGCCACCCTTCTTCTCTTTCTCAAACCCAATAAACTCCCCTCTGACATACATTCCTATCGCCCGATTTCTCTACTTCCAGTTCTTAGTAAAATTCTTGAAGGCATCATAAGTAGAAGGCTTACTTCCTACCTCGATTCCTTAGGTCTCCTCCCTTCTTCTCAGGCTGGTTTTCGCCCTCATCATTCTACTCATGAACATTTATTTCATATCTCTGCATCCCTCCATACTTTTCTACAACCTCGTAAAACTGCAGCATTAGTATGCCTCGATGTCAACCGCGCCTTTGACTCGGTTTGGCATCCAGGACTACTCTATAAACTCCGTCATCTCCCGCTTCCATTTACTATCATCCGTTTTGTGTACAATTATCTGAAATGCCGCACGGCACAGATCACCATCCATGGCACACTTTCCTATCCTTTCCCTTTAACAGCTGGCGTTGCCCAAGGCTCCCCTCTTTCTCCTCTTCTTTATATTCTATACACCCACGATATCCCTCACCCTGATCCACCCCTCCGCCTTTATCAATACGCTGACGACCTCGCCATTTTAGCTCTAACACCCACTACTAAAACATTAACAAAACATCTCCAACATTATTTAACTGTTCTTGAAACTTGGTTCAATTCTTGGCACATTTCTATTAACCCAACTAAAACTCAACTTATTGTTTTTCGGAAAAAATCTCGCATTACTCAACCTCAGAACCGTGTCCATCTAACTATGTATCATACTATTCTATTCGAGACTAACTTATTAACGTACCTGGGCATTAAATTTCAAAACAACCTTAAATGGAATCATCACATTAACCATGTCTACAAACGCTCCCTTCACCGTTTTTATGCTCTCCGTCTTCTCACTGGCCGTACTTGGGGCCTTAGACCGCCCCAAGTACTCTGTGTCTATCACACATTCATCCGTCCCATCGTCACCTATGGCTCCTTGACCTGGCTTCTGGCTGACAGCCGTCTTTATCTACAGTTACTTAAACTGGATAGGCGTGCTTTACGTATCGCCTACCGACTCCCATTTGATACTCCATCTGCCAATTTTATTCCCCTTTATACTTTTCCCACTATCTTATCCCACCTACATAATCTTTGACACAAATTTCTTCAAACTGGTCACTCCAACCACAATTCTTCGATCATTGAAGCACTTACATTATCCCCTTTAGCTACCCATATTTTTAATAATAATCGGATACCTGGAACTTATCATCTCATTCCCCCACCAATCACGTAGCTTCCCTATACGTTCACCACTGCTATCCATTACAAATGCTATTTCTATATGATTACTTGTGTACAATGTTCCTGACTGCAGTGGTACTTACTCTCATGCTGCCTAACTGAGTGTTTTATGGCACTAACGTGCTATCTCTTGCCATTCTGTTCTTCATACTGTTGCTTGTACTCCTTAGTCAATTTCTCATGGACTGATCTCAACATTACTATTGCTTGTTGATATTCCTCAACTATCACATGCTGCCGTTTCTTTTCACTTTCCTTAAGTGTATTATAATTGTACCTCTTCTAATTTTTGACAGTACTGTGTTAAATCTCTTCCTTGTTCGTATATGTCTGCCTGATGAATTATACCACCACCAGGCCATTGGTGTTCCGTTTACATAGTGCACAAGGCCTTGACACGAAAACATTTTCTTTTGGCCCACAGTTTCCAATGTGTGTTTAAAGTTATATCCTGTGTGTTCACATTCCTTCTTTTTACTGCCTTTATATCTGTCATTTTCAGCGCAATGAACTATACTCAAGCATATATCCATTTTATAAGTTGCATTATATGTTTTAACTGTATATATGTATTTCTGTCTTGATCAATAAATGGGGGATAGCGGGGGTTAATATGGGCGGGTGTGGTGTGGCCTCTCCCTGTGGTCCGCCTTGGGTGGTCTCGGTTACCTCTGCGCCACCCCTTTTCCTTCTCCGTCCTCTATGTATGTACGACACATACCACCCGCAAGATGTTCATTTTCGCTATACAATTCAATTCACACGGCCTAAGAGCTACTGGATTAGCTGTGGCCCACCCACCTCAATAAGAGGTGGGAATGAAAGAACTTCTTGTTGTTGTTGTTGACCTCCACGGTATGCACTAGCCGTGCGTCTTGGGTGGTGTGCTAAGTCCCAACTGACGAGCCTAACTTAGCACACGAGGGCGAAACGCAGGCAACCAAGAATGAGTTAGCTGGAAAATGTATAATGTCCAATAATGGACCATTATATTGGTATTATAAATTTACTCATTCAGGACAAATATTTTAGGTTCCCTATGGGAATCAACATCTACAGCAATTGATGGCCAGACAGGCATCTATTTTTGGAAATGAGACATAGCTCTCATAGTGCATTGGCACTGCTGGTGGCTTCAAGTGGCCTATGCAGTGGCCTCCATGGTATGCACTAGCCTTGCGTCTTGGGTGGTGTGCTAAGTCCCAACTGACGAGCCTAACTTAGCACACGAGGGCGAAACGCAGGCAACCAAGAATGAGTTAGCTGGAAAATTTATAATGTCCAATAATGGACCATTATATTGGTATTATAAATTTACTCATTCAGGACAAATATTTTAGGTTCCCTATGGGAATCAACATCTACAGCAATTGATGGCCAGACAGGCATCTATTTTTGGAAATGAGACATAGCTCTCATAGTGCATTGGCACTGCTGGTGGCTTCAAGTGGCCTATGCAGTGGCCTCCATGGTATGCACTAGCCTTGCGTCTTGGGTGGTGTGCTAAGTCCCAACTGACGAGCCTAACTTAGCACACGAGGACGAAACGCAGGCAACCAAGAATGAGTTAGCTGGAAAATTTATAATGTCCAATAATGGACCATTATATTGGTACCATAGTACTGTTCGTTAAAAGTGACAAAATGTGCAGTTTTCACTTGGTCGAGTATTTTATGTGATAACATTGCTTTTAATCGCTACATTCCTACTGACGTTTTTGTAATGACCTATGTTGACTTCAGTTAGGTAAACCACAAAATCAGTCTTTCTGAGAATCCCATAGCAAAGCACGGGTACATCAGCTAGTACTATATAACTTTAGTTATGTAGTATTTATCGATACGACCACTAATAACATAATTATTTGGGAATTAAATTTTAGGCCTACCCCTAAACTACCATTTCATTCAGCGTGAATAAAATTATTTGTGGCTTAGATCATAGTGAATTATTCCCCGACTTTGCATACCGATTTTCATTAACATAGGGCCACTAATAACATAAATATTTGAGAATTCCATTGTATGCCTTCCCCTAAACTACCATTTCTCTCAGCGTGAATACAACCATTTATGGCCTAGATTGTAGCAACTTATTCCTCAACTTCCCCTACCAATTTTCGTTGAGATACGACCATTAATAACAAATATTTGAGAATTACATTTTAGGCCTTCCCCTAAATTAACATTTCACTCAGCATGAGTAAAATTATTTATGACCTAGATTATAGCGACATATTCCCCAACTTTGCATACCGATTTTCATTAAGATATGACCACTAATAATATAAATATTTGAGAATTAAATTTTAGGCCTTCCCCTAAACTACCATTTCAGGCAGCGTGAATAAAATTATTTATGGCCTAGATTGTAGCGACTTATTACCCGACTTTGTATACCGATTTTCATTAAATACTCTCCAGCCGTTTTCTTGTGATGCGTGTACAGACAGACAGACAGACAGACAGACAGACAGACAGACAGACAGACAGACAGACAGACAGACAGACAGACAGACAGACAGACAGACATTATGGAAAATTAAAAAAGTGCATTTCCTTGTTACTGTGGGCACAACTAATACACAAATACCATCTTTTTTTAATTCTGAGCTATGTACAGACAAAACTCTTATTTTATATACATAGATATTATCAGTCACGATCAGTATGGGCTTTTAACCATGAAATTTATTTTATGCAATAGTTAAACTTTAGTCGAAGGATGGTAGGTGAGTGAGGTAGGTAGTGAGTAGGTAGTGAGATGGTAGAGAAGGATGGTGAGTTTGTAGAGGAGTCCTGGGTACCATACAGAGTCAGAAGCTTTGTCTGTGTCTAGGCAGCCTCTCCTGAGAACCATGTGACCTTGCCGCAGTGGGGAGGCCTGCATGTTACAATGAAGCAGATAGCCGAGCTGCAGGTGCAACCATATCAGATGGGTATCTAACAAGATACCAGACTAACGAATGGTTCATCAAAAGGGCCTAGCAGCCTTTCGGAATTTACAAGGGCAGCAGTCTAAATGACTGACTGATATGGCCTTGCAAAAATACTCAACATGGCTTAGCTGTGTTTATACTGCTTCACAGCTGAAACCAATGGAAAACTACAGTCGTAACTATCTCCTGAAGACATGAAGCTCTCTCTGTATAAATGAGGTACTGATGAAGGCTTCCTCTCAGATAAAATATTGTGGAGGTAAAATAGTCCCCCATTCAGATCTCTGGATGGGGACTACACAAGAGTGTGCAATCATCAGGAAGATGGATACTGACATTCTACGAGTCGGAGCATGGAATGTTAGAAGTTTGAATCGTTGTGGTAAGTTAGAGAATCTGAAAAGAGAGATGGATAGACTAAAGTTAAATGTAGTTGGTGTAAATGAAGTATGTTGGCAGGAAGAGCTGGATTTTTAGTCAGATGACTACAGAATTATGAACACAAAATCAAACAGGGGAAATGCAGGAGTTGGTTTAATAATGAATAAGAAAATAGGACAGCAGGTAAGCTACTATGACCAGCATAGTGAAAGGATTATTGTTGTCCAGATAGACAATAAACCAATGCCCACCACAATAGTGCACGACAATAGGCCTACTAGTTCAGCAGATGATGAGGAAATCGAAAGAATATATGCAGATATAGAAGATTTAATACAATATGTAAAAGGTGACGAGAATCTAATTGTAATGTGAGACTGGAATGCAGTGGTAGGCCAAGGAAGAGAAGGTAATACAGTAGGAGAATTTGGATTGGGACAAAGGAATGAAAGAGGAAATCAACTGGTTGAATTCTGCACAGATCATCATTTAGTCCTTGCTAACACTTCGTTCAAACACCACAAAAGATGGCTGTATAAGTGGACGAGACCTGGAGACACTGGAAGGTATCAAATAGACTTCATTATGATTAGGCAGAGATTCAGAAAGCAGGTGTGGATTGCAAAATTTTCCCAGGGGAAGATGTGGACTCTGACCACAACTTGTTGGTCATGAAATGCCACCTGAGTTGAAGAAATAGAAGAAATTATGGAATCTAGACAAGTTGAAAGAAAAGAGTGTGAGGGGTGTCAAGGAACATGTTGCACAAGGACTAAATGAAAAGGCTGAAGGAAACACACTAGCGGAAGAATGGACAGTCGTGAAGAATGAGGTCTCTTGGGCTGGTGAAGAAATGATAGGAAGAAAGGAAAGATCAACTAAGAATCAATGGATAGCTCAGGAGATACTTGACCTGATTGAGAACGACAAAAGTACAAGAATGCAAAAACTGAAGAGGGTAAAGAGGAATACAGGTTATTAAAGAAGGAAGTGGATAGAAAGTGCAGGACAGCTAAAGAAGAATGGCTGAAGGAGAAGTGCAAGGATGTTGAAGGTTGTATGGTCCTTGGAAAGGTGGATACTGCATTCAGGAAAATCAAGGATACCATTGGAGGAAGGAAAACTAGGTGTATGAATATAAAGAGCCATGTACAGGTACCTATTTAACCACATATCATCCCTCTTGCCAATCTTAAATTTCTAGCAGTCCCTGGAATGGAACCTCGGACCCCGAGGATGGGAGCCAATAGTACTAACCGTTACGCTACGGAGATGGGCATTGTTCCACTTACACTAGATTCTTCACTTTCCTGTTTGATATTCTTTGGTCAATTCTTGTTTTCTGCCAACTCTGATGATATTGGTTTGCCTTTCCATGCCCCTTCCCTTCCTTTTGCCAATACCTCCATTCTCTAAAATGTCAGGCCTTTCCTTTTTCCACCAATGATAAGAGTTAGCAGAGTGATTATGATAATGATGATTATTGTTTGAAGGGATCTAACATCTAGGTCACTGGCCTTGTTAAGAGGAGATGGCTGCCTAGTTTTATTATTCCTTAAAACACTCTCCATCCAATGTCAGGATATTTTCAAGTCCAGGTGAATTATCCCTGGATTTTGAAAGTTTGGCCATCTTCAAAATAGTTTTTCATTGTTTCACATTTTAACTCTTAATAAAAATAAATACTGCTTTATGTATCCCCCATATGCTACTTGTATGTTTCTTTCCAATATTCAGTGTTGATTGTTAATACAAGCATCAATACAGTCACCACATTATCAGACAGGTTCATACACGTTAATTACTCAGGGCTAATGACTAGGATGCCTTTAATTCCTGAATCAATGTTAGCAGTCAAAACCAGGAAGATTGTCCTATTACATTACTATGTGGAATTATGAATTCAGGACTATGAATCCAGGACACAATTGAGTCTGGCACTGCTTCCACTTACTTATAGTAGCTTCCCTCTTTCACTTTCCAATCTGTCCTCCCTTGGATAACTCTTGTTCTCTTCCTAGAGAGCATTTCGTTTTCCTACTGTCATAACCTCTTTCTTTAGCTGTTATCTTCATTCAATAGATCATATCTCTTCCTAGCTCCTACAGTTAATGGTAAACAGTGTTGATAATTCCATTTTCCCCCTTAAAGCAACACTTCCCATCACTACCGCCAGAGGTACTAGTGCCAAGTTTCTCTCTTTCATATCTGATTTCCCTTGGACTAGGGAAAGATAACAGATGAATATAGTACCTTGTTGTTGATGGTATCTCACCCCTGATCACTTGAGTTTGTTTTCCATCTCTCCCAAGCATCTAAGAGGCATTTCAGGGTGTGGTACAAGTTGCACACAGCCTTAACTAAATCAAGTATTGAATGATAGGAAGAAGAATAGGAACATGTTATAGAATAACCAAATGATACGTCAGTATTGGAAAGGCACAAACAAGTATCAAAACAAGTTATATATAGAGGGATAAGAACAGGAAAAAGTGTTAGACCCCCTTGGCTTTTCGAAACGAAGAAAATGGAAAAGAAAAAGAAATCCTGTATACAAGACCCCTAACATAATTCGTCAAAGAAGAACAATGATTCCGCTTTGAAGCGCATACAAGCCTTACTGTAGCTCTGATGACATCACACAAATTTGTGAACAGTTTTGTCCATACGACCCACACAATGAAAACACGTGTTGAAGTCATGCGGTACATCTGTGTTTCGTAGTTAAGAAATGTCCGCCTCCGTAGCATAGGCTTACTGCAGCTCTGATGACGCCGCACAAATAGGTGAATAGTTTCGTGTCCAACCTGCGCATTGCAAGCACGCATCAGTCATGTACTGTATATATGTCTGTGTTTTGTAGTTAAGAATGTCTGCCATTGTAAGGGTTAGCACAAATAGCTGCCGTTCTCGGGAACCTGAGTTCGATTCCTGGTATCGTATTGCCAAAGATTTATGAATGGTAGAAAGGTTGATATGCGGTAAAAATAGTACATACAACTCCCTTCTACTGGGGGGCTGTCTAAAAAGAGCTGCACCACCTCAGGATAAGGAAACAAGTTAATTTTAGTTAAGAAATATTCACGGTTGTTGCTCGTCGGTAGATGAAGAGTGGGTCTCGGCCCGTAAGTGGCCACGGCTGGTCTGTGGTCCATCAGCTCTGCACTCTGACTAACCATCCGAGCAGAAGAGAGGTGGCCACGGCTCTACCGTGGCTCTACGCCTCTGCATTCGGGAAATGGGACAGGGCTGGACCTCATGGCTGGCCCCAACCGTCGGCTGTCCTGAGAATGGTTTTCTGTGGTTTCCCATTCTCCTGCACTAAGGCAAATGCCGGGACAGTTCCTAGTATAGGCCACGGCCACCAACCCCCTCACCTTCTCCGAGCATCTCCTTCACCGTCACACATCTCCCGGCCTGATAGATGGCATCACCGTCTAAGAGACCCGCCTTCCCATTCAGGAGAGGAATGAAAACATTTTAGTAGTAGTGGCTGTTGCTATTAATATAGCAGACAAGATCATTAACAAAGTGATCGTTGAATATCTCGTAATTTGGGCCAATATAGGTTTTTTTTGCACAGAAGTAGGTTCAAAACGTGATAAAAACAATCCAATCATAATGATTGTTTTACTCACCAATATACGTCACAAATAATAATAATTTTATGTCCCCACTTAACAATTTTCGGAGATACCAAACAAAACATACTATGCGTTAATAATAAAATGGAGACAACATTCGTATGAAATTAAACGCATTACCACTACACGTGTAGATATCCATAAATGCGGCAAACTTTCCTGTTATTTATTTTTAATCTTCCCATCGTGGAATTTCTGGTACTATGCGGGCACTTGATAGCATACCTAACCTAAACAGTGCGATCTCTCTTATCTCATTTACAGTTGATTGGGTAAATCTTGATGTGATAAATGTGGAGAACAAGCATGAAATACACTTAAAAAATAGGGGTTTGGCTTTCAACAGCAACAGTTTCCCACAGAACGCTTCCAGTCACTATGTATTACCATTCGAAAGAACAACTCATAACATAAGCTAGTTATCAGCTGGTTGTTGGGCACGTTTTCTACCAAAACATGGCTTTATTCAGAAGGAGTGGCTTCTGCTACACATACACCAATTGGGAATATCAGAGACCATCCCTAGAAACCATTTCAGAATGGATTCTCATTGTTTGGACTCTATAGTTGGGAACAAAAGTATTTTTAAAAGTTTAAAAAAAGACGGGACCTCGAATGCTCTGGATGCATGGCTGATGAGATGGCAGTGAAGATGACGTCATTTGGAATGATGACATGCCGGTAGAAGGGAAGTACCGGGCGAGTTGGCCATGCGATTAGAGGCGCCCAGCTGTGAGCTTGCATCCGGGAGATAGTGAGCTCGAATACCACTGTCAGCAGCCCTGAAGATGGTTTTCCGCTGTTTCCCATTTTCACACCAGGCAAATGTTGGGGTTGTACCTTAATTAAGGCCATGGCCGCTTCCTTCCAACTCCTAGGCCTTTCCTATCCCATCGTTGCCATAAGGCCTATCTGTGTCAGTGCGATGTAAAGCCACTAGGAAAAGAAAAAAAAGAAGGGAAGTTGGCAGTATAAGACGATAATTCAAATTAAAGCAGTGGTTAGGTTTTCTCAAGTTTACTGTGTGGTAGGCCTACTGCTCAATTGACAGAGACAATGACTGGCCATAAAGTTCTTTTGTATCAATTTTGCATAATATGATACGATGATACCCTTATCCCTTTTCTCTACGGGGTCGAGTATGAAGTGAGACGAATCTTCGTAGCGAGTTTTTACGACTGTATGCCTTTCCTGGCATTAACGTATTCAAAGGAATTAATGAGATGAAATGAATGACATGATATGAGTAACTAAAACTGACTATATTTACTTTATATGTAGGCCTAAAAGTCGTGTTCACCATCTATTGTCTTCTTACATTTTAGAAACACTGCCTTCCAATGAAAATAGACAGTGTAACTCAAATACATTCATAAGTTTGTTAAAGAATAATGTAGAATGTTTATATGTATAATTTATAGCTCTTTATAGCCTAGAAGCCATGTGTTCACTGCACAAAATTTGAGGTTATCACATATTGTCCCCCTCCTTACATTTTTGGGCTGTAAAAGTGGAAAAAAGGGGGTCTAATATGCGAGTAAATATGGTGATAGGACAAATATAATGGTAGGTAGGTCAGTGCGGGAAGAGAGAGCAAGAGGAAGATGAGACAAGAACAAAATGAAAACACAAAAGGACAAGGACAATCTCCACATCTTCAAACACTGCCATCCTCAAATAGGCTCACTCCTCATCAATCCTAGTCCTCCTACATCAGGGGTGAAAGTGTTTTGAAAAAATACATATTTTAAGAAATCTAAAGAAAATTTATAAAAATATTTAATTGCCCATTCAAAAAAATGTATTAATTTTAATACCCCTAGAGAACTGGGTGAGAACTACTTCATTCTTTAATATTACTTCCTGTTTTTATGTATTCACTTGATCTAAAGAGAATAGAATACATTTGATTGATTTAAAAAATTTAAATTCCAAATTCTGGGGGCAAATGGGCCCTCACAAATGTCAGTGTTAGGTCTTAACCATAATACAAATGGCTGTGGGATCCATTCCAAATCTTGAACTCCATGCCAACCTCAGCCATGGAAATTTTATGCAACCAAGCCTACAATGAAGAGCGCACCTGGAAGCCATGGTCGTTAAGGCATCATGTCTACATGGTCCGACACTGTGGTTAGCCAGTTCGAGTCCCGTTGGTCAAAACAATTTCACCATCAGAATGTTGACCAGTAATGTAGGAGAGGTCGTATTATACAATTTCCAATCACTAGATTAAGTGCCAAAAGTCTAGATTCAATTCAAAACCTCTTTGCGGTGTTCATACGTAGTGAGGACGTATGACATTGTTGATAGTGATTCCTCTGTTGGATGAGGATGTTAAGCCTTGAGCAGTCCCCTTGGTGCTATTTGACAGGAGTAGACTATGTGTCAGCACTGGGTTTCACCCTCTCCCTTCCTACTGTCGTATATCATGTCATTCATTTCATCTCATTAACTCTTCTGATGAGGTTGATGTCAGCAGGGCATAGAGTCATAAAATCTCGCTATGAAGATTCATTTTAAGAGGAAGTACAACTGGGCACCCATTCTCAGATTCACCTCACTTCATACCCACCCCTGTAGAGAAATGGAATAAGGGTTGGAGATACATACATACAAGCATACAATGAATACAAAAAAATACTTTCTTTTCCATAGGTGTAGGTGGCAGTTTCAGTTCTTCTCTTGTTGGAGTTGGGTTGATACACTGTTCTGCACCCTCCAATAAATTTTCAGGGAAATACTCCTGGAAGTACATTGCTGGAATTTTAGGCTCTTGCAGCTGAATATCGATGTCTGCTCCACAAGGAAGCTCTTTGGATTTGGACCAGAAAAAAAAAACAGGATCACATTTTTTTTTAATCCTATCTGGTGAAAAAATGCCCAAACTTAAGACAATTTGGACTAAAAATGACTTCAGTGTTTGGGAGCATTTACATATGTGAAAGTGTTTTCTTGTCTATTAAATTCATTAAAAATCAGTACAGAAGTCAACTTGCAAATTCTTCCTTTTTGTATCTTATGACATTAGCAACAGAGCTGGAAGTGGACATTTGTTAATTGGTAGAGGCAGCTGATCGACTTCAGTACTCCCACTAAATGCTTATTTTAAATTTTTGTTTTGACTACATTATTACTTTCAGGGTTTCTTTAGTTTGTTTTTCTTTATGCTCTTCAAAATTCAATTGTTCTGGGAGTAAAAAGCTTTTGTTTATTTTTAATTTCACTCTTTTATGCAATTGTAAAATAGTTTTTTAAACAATTAAAATAATTAAACCTTATTTCAATTGAACTGTGCATATTATTTCATACTGGTACTGCTGTTCTATTTGAAGAATTTTATGAAAATTGGCGTATTATTAAAGTGTGGACACAATCATGTTTAAAATTTGGAAACCCCTGTTTTACATTCATCTCATCTCAGTTCCCAATAAGCTTTTTTCTGCTTCCCGGCTTCATGAGGAGGGTGGGAATCAATACTCACTGAGGGGCATCTTGACAGATCTTCAGTCTTGATGCAGGAAGTGCAGGATAAGAAGGACAGATAAATACAAGAAAAGGGAAGAAACATAAGATAAAAATAAATAAGGGTGGTAAAAAATTAGGAACACAAGACAAACACAAAAGGATCCCACTGAAAGCGTAAGTATTGGAAAGGAACAAACAAGTGTCAAATCAGATGACAGGTCAGAGTCCAGCTACTTGGCTAAGTGGTTAGCATACTGGCCTTTGGTCACAGGGGTCCTGGGTTTGATTCCCGGCAGGGTCGGGAATTTTAACCATAATTGGTTAATTCCCCTGGCACGGGGACTGGGTGCCACCTTCATCATCACTTCATCCTCTTTTTTTTTTTGCTAGGGGCTTTACGTCGCACCGACACAGATAGGTCTTATGGCGACGATGGGATGGGAAAGGCCTAGGAGTTGGAAGGAAGCGGCCGTGGCCTTAATTAAGGTACAGCCCCAGCATTTGCCTGGTGTGAAAATGGGAAACCACGCATTTCATCCTCATCACAACGCGCAAGTCAAATCAAAGACCTGCACCAGGCCCCTCCGGAGGCCACATGGCATTTCATTTACAGGTCAGTGTAGGAAGGGGGAGCAACCAAAAGAGGAGACAAGGTAAAATATGGGAAGAGAACAGGGTTGAAATACCATTCTTAGCCAGTCCAGATTTGGTTTCCTATGGTTTCTTACCTGAACACAACCACATCCTTTCATCCATACCACCACAGTCAAACAGATCATAACAGACTTCACTCACATACAGTATAAAGTACAGGGGTCATTTACCATATGTTAAGCCCCTCACACCAGCAGGAATATAATCTGACAAATTAAATTCATTTAACATGAAGCATTCACAGCATTATTCTGTGGATGATTTCTATGAAATTATATGTACAAAGAGGATACTACTGACACCATCTGTCTATATTTCTAGATCTCTGCCATAGTCACAAATTCAGATATGACAATCCATTAATTCATTCTTTCATAGCATTTTATTTTTGTTTTATCTTTTAGGCACTGGCGCGGGCTGCGCGGGGGAGGGCGATGTTTTCCGCGGTGAAAACTATGTTCTCCCGCCACCCCCTGATCTGCAACTCCGTGGTCTATGGCATACTGTACACAGGAGCAGAGTTCTCTCAGCAAACCGTCACCAGAAAGATCATGGTATGTAATGAATACATGTTATAAGATATCACTTGTACTAAATGAATTCAGTATTTGCAGATCCTCACTTCTGTCATCTAGCACAGTTTCCTGCCACTGTTTGGATCTGTTTGGAATACAAGCCTCTCCGTTGTTTTCTATCATTCCACCAGATTCATCGACAATTTGTTCCAGTCTTCACCTGTCTTTTCACACAGTCTTTCACTCTCGTGATCTTCTCCTTGGCCGCATGCTGCTCATTTGCCTTAATTATTCTCTCATTAATCCTCTTCACGTCCTCTTTTTAATTTCTTACCACTACAGCTACTCAGTTTCACCTTACTTTCGTTAGCAATCCAATATGGCTAATAGCCTTTTCTCAGTTCCTTTCTGCCTTCAACTTTCAATTTTGTTCCTGGAATCCTCAGGAAGACCCGTTTTCTTCTTTTCATTATGTCCATAATACCCTCTACCTTTCCTGTCAGCATCTGTACTTTCAGTGTACCAAGTCTTAGTCCATGAGCTAACTTCTTTAATTGTACTCACTCTTGATATGATAGCCCTTGCTCATTCTCAGCCTCTGGGCGACAGGACTGTGTGTAGCTTTCAGGGGACACCCTGGCCTTTTTTGTATTCCCTTCATGTACTTGGCTTATTTTTTATAGGATTTGACAAGATTTTTATGGCCAGATGCCCTTCTTATCACAAACCCTCCTCCTTTACCCAGGCTTGGGACTGGCTTTAGGATATATTTCACTACTAATATGTACAAATTATTTATAACATAATGAAGAGAAACACAAAGGTGCTTAGTGTATCCTGGAATAGAATATGCTGGAATTTTGTCTTTGTTACTACCAACAATGATATTACAATCATGCCTGAAGATCTGGGAGTACCTCAGAAATGGTCATGCTTCTGAACCACTTGTAAGAAAGAGGAGAGGCCGTAAAACAACCCCAGTGTTCCGTGCAAGTGGAGGGTGTAAATACCAAATGGTTTATTGCTACTAGACGGTTCTATGAACAAAATATACTTGACACCTCTACTCTTTATCATTATCTTGGGCAAGTAATGAAGTACTAGATATGTCTAAATAGGAGAGAAACAAATTGAATAGAAGATATCTTGTGGTAAGCTGCACCACAAAGAAATGTTGAGGAAAGGGACATATTCATTATAGTGCACCTCAAACAGGACACTCATCTGACACAAGCAATGAAATACGTGTACTTACTCTGAGATAGCAAATTAAATACAAGAGTTTTAAGGAAAAAGTTTATACACTGATTCCTATGCAACCAGAGAAAAGGAGAATATTGAAAATATTTATTTAAGTATATTTATTTCCTCCAGATCATACAGTACATGACCTAATTGATCTGTTAATGGAGAAAAATACAGTATCCAAACCTAAACAAGCTCTTTCAACTCAAACTCTACCTAAATACACAATTAAATACCACTTACTGAACAAACAAACAAAACAAAACAAAATAAATTAGCATAAAATAATTGGTAAACACTGTCAAATGGCCCACGGTCAATGCCTTTTCAGAGATCCAATAGCCATGGCAATACGGTCAACATAGATAATAAACGATAATCATAATAATAATAATACTAGTACTTCCAGATGGAGCCAGGCACTAATAAAATTGGCATTAAATTAAAATAATCAGCATGGGCAAATAAACTAACAAGATAGGATAAAATGTATTAACATAATATGATAATACGGCACAGGAAGGATAATGACCTTCCTTCCTCACCTGACTGGACTAGTAACCCTTTACACATTCCACACTTCATACCATGCACTCTCTCGACCTTTTAAATCTTGCTGATCCAGTCATAACATTGTGTCACCTGCTGAGTTATGTATCTCATACTTCTTACCTTTTAACTTTATACTTGTTCTACTTTCATGTCACCGCTCATTATTATCTAAGTTCTGCATCTTACCATTCACTATTTTTCAAGCCATATTAACTTACAATTCAACCATACTCCCCATTTAAATTGTACAACCACATCTTACCAGTCAGATATTTACCAGCCATACTCCACTAACCTTCCAACTTAAACCTTATCGCCTTTCATTAATTACCATCATTCTTTACATACATCCAAATCAATCTCTTAATCATAATCACTCTTAGCAACCACCACTCCAATCTCATTTAAACTTTCATGTCTTACCATTGAAATATTTCCAAGCCAAACTCCACGTTAAATTGTACCACCACGTCTTACCATTCCAATATTTACCAGCCATACTCCACTACCTCCCTTTCAGTCTCATATTAACTTCATACTATACCTGCCAAACTAATTATACTTTACTAGCCATACTCCATTATCTCCAACTTACAGACAATTATAAGCACTATCACTCTTACACTATATCTTCTAATCTAATTATATTTGCACACCATCCCTAACTTCCTTACTAGCATTATGAGGTACTTAACTTTTTACTTCTTGTTACTATGCCCTCATCACTTTTAGCTTTCTTTCCCCACAACTCCTTTAGACTCATGCTTTCCCTTTGTTCATGGTTTCTCTTCTTTTAGCTTCCTCTCTGAGACCTTCATTTTCACTATGTATGTGTCCACTTGCCATTTCTGCCACCACCTCTTGCTTCTTCTTTATTGCACTGACCTCCAAACCCATCCCTTTTCTTACTTCCCTGGCTGCTTCCCTCCACATTTCTATTCTCACCCTGGTATCCACTGCCCTTTCCTTTTCACTATGCACGTCCACTCCAGCACTGTTTTCTCTTACCTGCCTTTCCTCCGATCTCGTCGCTATCAATTCTTCCCGCTCAAGACTCTCTTCCAATGCCTGAAGTTTTGTCACTGTCCAGACTCATGTCCATCTACCATTGTTTATCACCAATTGCTGGACCCTAAGCAGACTAAGGTGACTAAGTCACCTCGCAGCCAACATAAGAGGGTTCAACCTGATTTGATTCTGCTTATTTCACATTAAAAGATTAGATGAATTCCCCACTTGGAGCTCATGACAACAGATTGCCAACACACGATGATAATGGTTGAGGACAGCATGAGGAAGTCCCTAGTGCTCACGCCGACTCAGGCGACATTTTTATCTATCTTCACAACATTCGTTTTTCAACCAACCCATTATGTGATTTCCACGTACCTGACTACGTTTTAATCTGTGAAATGTGATCATAACTCATAAATCCATACTAGCCCACTCTTACTGAAAAAAAAAACCTGTTCCTAATTATATGCATTCAAATGCCACCGTGTGAAGATTGTTATGATCTCGAACATTATACGAATGATCACTCATAGTAATTCACTGCAACGCTTCCATTTCACTCACCTCATATGTATTTCAGCAATTTTATAGGTACCACTTGTTTTTAACAGACACAATATACTCTTATTGACCAGTTTTAAACTGTTAAAATTAGTTTTTATCAATGTAATATTAGACCTTATGGAACATTTTATATTATATGAACCAGGTACAGGGCCCTGACCTATCTTTGGTTTAAGTCCTTTTCTAGCTGATGATGCTTACTAAGTATAAGTGAAACATGTCCTAGTTCTAACATCTGTATAATGGTTATACCCTAAATATAAGGATTGTTATGTATTGGAAAGGTGGTTTAATTAATGTTGTAACTTCTATAAATATAGGGTCCATCATTAATTTGCCCGGTCAAAATCCATACTGCTCTTTTTCTAAATTTCTTTCCACTCTTCTTCTCATCCTCCAATATTTTGACTACTTCTGACAACAGTGTAATTCCTCAATAATCGTTACATGCTTGCCTGTCACCTTTCTTATATATCGGTATTTTCACACCTTAACACCAATCATCAGGTACTTGCATTTTCCTCCATATGCACCTTAGTAGTCTCTATAACCAATGTAGACCAATAGGTCCTTCTGCCTTTATCATTGCCACCCATATTTCATCCATGCCTGCTGCTTTTTCTGTTTAAATTTGTTTAATTTAAATGTTCAGTATGCGTGGGAGGACGGATGAAATTTTATGGGATCCCGAGTGAGTGAGACTGTATGTGGGTATGAGTGAGCCGGCCTAGCTGAAGTATATGTAGTGATTCTAGTGCGTGTGTGTGTGTGTGTATGTGTGTGTGTGAGCGTGTGTGTGTGCGTGCGTGTGTGCATGTGTCGAATTACTTGAATGTTGAACAGGTCTTGTGAATATTATATAAATATATGTTTATGTAAATAAGGTAACTATGTATAAGCATACTATTTAGAATATAACTGTATATTTTAATATTATAATTTTAAATGGGGACGGAGGCACATTCATGTATATGGGGCTATGCCCTTTCTCCATTCACCATCCCTGAATTGTACCTACAATTTGTGGAAAATAAATAAATAAATAAATAAATAAATAAATAAATAAATAAATAAATAAATAAATAAATAAATAAATAAATAAATAAATAAATAAATAAATTAATTAATTCCACCTCTGCCATTGCAATATTACTCTCCATTTCTGGATCATCCCCATTTACCATTCCACTCTCTTGTGTATCATTTCTCACATTCAGGAGTTCATCAAAATTATCTTTTCACTTATTCTTGATCTCCTCTGGGTCTATTATTATACACTCATGCTCATAAATTAAGGATAATTGCATATTGTGGTGCCACACAACGAAGCACTACACAAAACTGGCGCTAATAACATAGGCACATAGTGAACACAAATGAAACATATCTGTAAGTCCACGGTATTGGTGAAAAGTAGAGAAAACCATCCCAAAACACGTGCTACAAAACACCACTGTTTCCTGCACATGTACCCCAACCAATATGGGATATGATCACCATGTACATGTACACAGGCCGCACAACGGGTTGGCATACTCTGGATCAGGTGGTTGAGCAGCTGCTGGGGTATAGCCTCCCATTCTTGCACCAGTGCCTGTCGAAGCTTCTGAAGTGTCCTAGGGGTTTGAAGACGTGCAGCGATACGTCGACCGAGAGCATCCCAGATGTGCTCGATGGGGTTTAGGTCCGGAGACAGGCAGACCACACCATTCGCCGGATATCTTCTGTTTCACGGTACTCCTCCACGATGGCAGCTCAGTGGGGGTGTGCGTTATCATCCACCAGGAGGAAGGTGGGACCCACTGCACCCCTGAAAAGGCGGACATAGTGGTGCAAAATTAGGTCCTGATACACCTGACCTGTTACAGTTCCTCTGTCAAAGACATGCAGGGGTGTACATGTACCAATCATAATCCCACCCCACACCATCAAATCACTACCTCCATACAGGTCCCTTTCAAGGACATTACGGGGTTGGTATCTGGTTCCTGGTTCATGCCAGATGAGAACCCAATAATAATATAAGAGAATTTATTGGACTCCAACCTATTCAATACATTACAGGATGTTAACATTTTTAGTTAAACATCGTTAAAATGGAGACATGTTTCGCCCTCCATGTGGGGCATCATCAGTCATATCAAAGCACCTCAAAATTAAACCAGACGTCTGGTTGGAAATTATGAACATAATATGTAAGAAAGAATACATTAAAAAACACGTACAAAGTCCTATCCTAAACGAAATAACAATAGACTAGTTACACATAGTAAAATACGCTAGTGGTTTCTTAATATTAAAATGAGGCCATCATATGCACAGTATAAAAATGAAAGTAATCAAACTCTATATGATATTGAGTTCGATGGTAGTTCTACGTAGTATATACAAATGTTGGCAAAATAAAACACAATTTATAATTACTGTACACTTATTTATAATTGTTAAAATTGATGAGATAAAACATTCCAATTTGTCTATTTGTAATTTGGCTCCAACCAAAATAATTCGCCCTAGGATTCATGAGGTAGTCAACTCCGTTGGTCACTCTCTATTTGAATGGAGTGCACAGTGCAAGTGAACAGCTTTTGTTGATTATAAAATGAGGCTGTGCTAAGACAGAGTTAAAACAACACCGGCTTCAAATGAAGATAGTTAAAAACATCATTAGGTTCTTCCTAGTTGACTAAAGGTTTGCGTATATTTTGTTGTTGAAGTGTGGGAAAGTCAGTTGTTGGTTGAATGGGCAACGGTCGAAAATGTTGTGCAGTGCAATTGGTGTTTGAGCTGTCCTACATGTGAGGGAAATCTGAAAATGGAGGATTTGTCTAAATTAGTTAAGTGAAATGACGGAAAAAGAAAAAAAGAAAAAAAAAAAAGGGAAATCATTGAGAAATGAAAGATGTGAAAGTTAAAACTTACCTTGAAAGCTGTTGAGCTGTTACCTAATTGTTAGGAGGTTTGTGGAGCACTGGCTGTCGCTAATGTCCTGCTCCTCGTGTTGTACGTGTGACGTCTTAGAGGAGGGGAGTGGATTTGAGAAGGCGGGGCTGTGGGTATGTGATTGGCGCTTGGGGAGGAGTTGTGTGTATTGGAGGGAGAATAGGGGCATGATGAGTTGAGCGGCTTAGTTGGGGTGCTTGGAGAGCTTGTTTTGAAGACGTTAACAAGTCTTTTGTCTTTCAGATTTAAACTATTGAGCGAAAATATTAATTGTTCGTAAAGAGGGCTTCGGTTGTCTATTGGATCATTTAAATTTTTATTCTTATTATATTTTTGGTCCAAAAAAATGTATAAATTTTCGAACTCGGTCATGAGCCTGCCTTTATCTAGTCTTTTTAAAATTTGGAGATCCTGTTCGATTGTGGTAAAGCTATCTCCGGTGTCTTTCATATGCATCCATATTCATCCATATTAATGCATCCATATGAAAGACACCGGACATAGCTTTACCACAATCAAACAGGATCTCCAAATTTTAAAAAGACTAGACTTTAGGCAGGCTCATGACCGAGTTCGAAAATTTATACATTTTTTTGGACCAAAAATATAATAAGAATAAAAATTTAAATGATCCAATAGACAACCGAAGCCCTCTTTACGAACAATTAATATTTTCGCTCAATAGTTTAAATCTGAAAGACAAAAGACTTGTTAACGTCCTCAAAACAAGCTCTCCAAGCACCCCCACTAAGCCGCTCAACTCATCACGCCCCTATTCTCCCTCCAATACACACAACTCCTCCCCAAGCGCCAATCACATACCCACAGCCCCGCCTTCTCAAATCCACTCCCCTCCTCTAAGACGTCACACGTACAACACGAGGAGCAGGACATTAGCGACAGCCAGTGCTCCACAAACCTCCTAACAATTAGGTAACAGCTCAACAGCTTTCAAGGTAAGTTTTAACTTTCACATCTTTCATTTCTCAATGATTTCCCTTTTTTTTTTTCTTTTTTTCTTTTTCCGTCATTTCACTTAACTAATTTAGACAAATCCTCCATTTTCAGATTTCCCTCACATGTAGGACAGCTCAAACACCGATTGCACTGCACAACATTTTCGACCGTTGCCCATTCAACCAACAACTGACTTTCCCACACTTCAACAACAAAATATACGCAAACCTTTAGTCAACTAGGAAGAACCTAATGATGTTTTTAACTATCTTCATTTGAAGCCGGTGTTGTTTTAACTCTGTCTTAGCACAGCCTCATTTTATAATCAACAAAAGCTGTTCACTTGCACTGTGCACTCCATTCAAATAGAGAGTGACCAACGGAGTTGACTACCTCATGAATCCTAGGGCGAATTATTTTGGATGGAGCCAAATTACAAATAGACAAATTGGAATGTTTTATCTCATCAATTTTAACAATTATAAATAAGTGTACAGTAATTATAAATTGTGTTTTATTTTGCCAACATTTGTATATACTACGTAGAACTACCATCGAACTCAATATCATATAGAGTTTGATTACTTTCATTTTTATACTGTGCATATGATGGCCTCATTTTAATATTAAGAAACCACTAGCGTATTTTACTATGTGTAACTAGTCTATTGTTATTTCGTTTAGGATAGGACTTTGTACGTGTTTTTTAATGTATTCTTTCTTACATATTATGTTCATAATTTCCAACCAGACGTCTGGTTTAATTTTGAGGTGCTTTGATATGACTGATGATGCCCCACATGGAGGGCGAAACATGTCTCCATTTTAACGATGTTTAACTAAAAATGTTAACATCCTGTAATGTATTGAATAGGTTGGAGTCCAATAAATTCTCTTATATTATTATTGAGATTCTTTCAATACGGAAAATACAATGATTTTCATTACTTGTAAAGATGAGAACCTGGCGAGAATCACTGTTCAGACTATACCTGGACTCGTCCGTGGACATAACCTGGGACCACTGTTCCAATGACCATGTACTGTGTTCTTGACACCAGGCTTTACGGGCTCTCCTGTGAACAGGGGTCAGTGGAATGCACCTTTCAGGTCTCCGGGCGAATAAACCATGCCTGTTCAGTCGTCTGTAGACTGTGTGTCTGGAGACAAGTGTTCCAGTGGCTGTGGCAAGGTCCCGAGCAAGGCTACCTACAGTACTCCGTGGCCGTCTGCGGGCACTGATGGTGAGATATCTGTCTTCTTGTAGTGTTGTACACTGCGGACGTCCCGTACTGTAGTGCCTGGACACGTTTCCTGTCTGCTGGAATCGTTGCCATAATCTTGAGATCACACTTCGTGGAACATGGAGGGCCCGTGCTACGACCTGCTGTGTTTGACCAGCCTCCAGTCGCTCTATTATTCTACCCCTCATAACGCCATCAATATGTGTTCGTTGAGCCATTTACACCACACTGTCACCATTAGCACATCTGAAAACATCCGCACATTTACTCGCTGCACCGTTCTCTGACATGCACCAACACACCTCTGCGTATTTGGACTGTTGCTAACGCCACCGTGCGACGACCGCAGGTCGAATGCACCACATGGTCATACCCCGAGGTGATTTAAAACCGCAAACCTCCCACTTCACCATGTATCAGCATTACCTTTCATTTATGAGCATGAGTGTATTTCCACTCTCTTTCTTCACTTGTTTTGTCTAAATATTTTCTTTTCTCTTTTATCAATCCATATAACATCCCACATAGCTGATTATCTTATCAAATAACTCTGCATCAGCATCAATGCCACCAATTCCAGATGTGTACACCCCAAAAACATGAAATTGCCTATTATCTTCAGAGATGAGCCTTACACCTAGAATTTCATGTTTCTCATCCTTAACATTTTCGTAGCATACAAATTCTTCTTTCCCCCTCTTATATTCCTATCCTGTCTCTACGATAAACACTTCAGTTCCATAAGAAAATTTCTGCATCCATAATATCATTTCTCAACCATGATTTAACTCCTATTACAACTAAACAGTGCATCACACAGGAAGGATTCTGTTGAATTACAGGAACATGTTAGTGTTTATGTGATTATAAGGTGTTTAAGATGATATCTATATATTAACATAATTTTACTCTAGGATGTACATAATATGTAGTAGATATAAGAAGAGAGAGAATTCTTTCAAGGCACATAATTTCTTACACTTACATTTAAGTTATTTACCACTATTTGACGGGTTGAAAATCTCTCTAAAATACAGGCATGCAATTATTATACACTTTTATCCATTGTTTAAGTTGCACAGTATGAATTTCATTCTGTATTGATGGTTTTCAATTATATCTATTACATCTGTTATAGATGTAATATATTACGAAGTATTGAATAGGAGGATTGTTTACATTGTTTACATTTGAATTGATGGCATTGTTGAAGTTTCAAGAAGTGGTAATCGGCATTTCTTTTCTCCTTCTAGGACAGGCAGTTCAAATTTTTATTTTCTCTTGCCCTTCAGAATATTGAGTATGTGCCGATGGGAGTTGACTTGATTGGAAGTGTCTCAGCTGTTAGCTATACGATATCTACTTCCTTCAAATGTTATCATACAGGATGATTTTCTCACTACAAGTCAAGGGAAGTTTGCAGTTTTATGTGACTTATCTCCTTTCTTCCTTTGGTGACAAATTCCTGCAGTTTGTCATCCACACTCAAGTCAGTGAAGACTTATGTCCATCTTTTTCCAATCAAACACCTCTTCTTCTTTTTGACATGCGTAAAGTACATTTCAGTTTACTTCGAGATTTATTTTATTCCAGTGTTTATGTTGTTTCATTAAATACTGAAATCTATAAAAATGAATGTACTAACTTTATTTATATCATATATAGAAAGATAGTGTGATTAGCTACCACCCCTGGAGGCCTGGGTTTGATTCCTGGCTCTGCCATGAAATTCGAAAAATCGTACGAGGGCTGGAACAGAGTCCACTCTGCCTTGGGATATCAACTGAGTAGAGCAGGGTTTGATTCCCACCTCAGCCATCCTGGAAGTGGTTTTCTGTGGTTTTCC
This sequence comes from Anabrus simplex, assembly GCF_040414725.1. Classification (NCBI taxonomy): domain Eukaryota; kingdom Metazoa; phylum Arthropoda; class Insecta; order Orthoptera; family Tettigoniidae; genus Anabrus; species Anabrus simplex. The sequence continues at coordinate 523,027,094 of NC_090265.1, read as the reverse complement.
ACTTCTTTTCCGGATAAATGCTAAAATGGTACCTACATTAACACCTTCGTTCCGTAGAGGAGTATGGTTGTTTAAGCACGCCGCCTTCTGTGGCTCATAGAGGAGAGGGTAGCAGCTCTGATATGCTTGTATTTTCACAGATCAGAACAGTTCTACCTCGAAGTTTCTTTTTCTTCCGGTAGGTGACTCAAGTGTCCTCTTTTCCTGACGCTGTACAGACCTCACTTTGTCTTCTTTTACTCGCTGTTTACAAGCCAATTTTAGCACTTCTCAGAGTTATTGAAATTGCAAGTGATGGTGGTTGTATAGTAGACAAAGCTTCAAACAAGTAAATTTTGTAGTAATAAAAGTGATTCCAAAAGAAGAAATAAGTGATATTTTGAAAAATAAAGATAGATGATGATCTAATATCTTCAGATAGTGAAAGTGAAAGTGAGTGTGGTTATGTGTGCAGTTAAAGTGCTGGAAGGCTGAATAGTAATCTGGACAGGAACAATTACCAAGTTTCCTTTCTGTCGTCCATCGGCTCCAATATTTGACGTATGTACGGGTGTAAATAAAAACAGTGAGGATAATGATGTTATGTCTTTTGTATTTTTTTTTTTTCCAGTGATGATTTCTTTAATATGCACTAATGTAGAACTCAGTAGTCAAGTAGGCAGCTTTTTAAAATGGCTGGGCCCCAGCAGTGGTAAGCTGCCCAGGCAGCTCGTAGCGAAAGTGTTAAGGCCATGGTCACTTCTTTCCTGTTTCCTTGCCAATCCCTTCTAATTTTCTCATATTCCACAAGGCACCTGTTCAACATAGCAGGTGAGGTTGCCTGGGTGAGGTTCTGGTCCTCCTCCCTAGTTTTATCCCCGACCAAATGTCTCACACTCCAGGACACTGCCCCTGAGGTGGTAGAGGTGGGATCCCTCACTGAGCTGAGGGAAAAACCAATCCTGGATAGTAAGAGAAAGAAAGAATGATAGACTGGGATACAAGGTTCTATTCTTCACCTTATGGACCTTTCATAATGGTTTACTACTAAAGATCAAGACCAAGTGACTGGTATAGGAACTTTACCTTTCTGAAATACCATTTATCTACAACCAAATTGTATATTCTGTAAATGATAGCATTTCCTGAATTGATTTGGTGCTAGGGGCTCTTGTTTTTCCCAAGCAAGCCCGTTGTGTACTTTCGGAACTCTGAATTTGTAGAGACTATGTATTTGTTGGTGTTGTTAGATAGAATACTTTATAAGCTGTGGTCCATTTGTCATTTTCTAATGTGGCATTGTGGGAAAGTGGTTAAGATAATGGTGTGGAAACCAAGGATCTTGAGGTTCGATCCCCAGCAGGGTAGAGAATTTTTGCCAAAAGGTGGTTGTTATTAGTTAGACGAGTGTACAGTGAATGTTTAAGTTTGCTATCATGGCTGTCATAGCGGGCATTAGCTCTGCAAGAAGATATGGGAGATAATGGCAAGATGGGTAACCAGTGAAAGGACAAGTCCAAGCAAAGGGTAATGAGAAGGAAGGAAGAATGAATGGAAATGTAGGAATGAGGACAGTAGTTGAAAAATTGTTGTGAAAATAAGAATAGCACCTAGTAGGTAGACAAACTACACAGCAGGGATCAACGATGTTCTTTTTAAACCAATGACATACAGTCCTCCCAGTAAATTAAGACAGCTGGGAGAATGGCTCACCCAGTCCTCTGCTGCCCTGTTCATCTGGCTCTGTGGTGCAGTGGTTAGTGCAATTAGTTGCCACCCCTGGAGGCCCAGGTTTGATTCCTGGCACTGCCATGAAATTTGAAAAGTGGTACGAGGGCTGGAATGGGGTCCACTCAGCCTCGGGAGGTCAACTATATAGAGGGGGGTTCGATTCCCACCTCAGCCATCCTAGAAGTTGGTTTCCGTGGTTTCCCACTTCTTCTCCAGGAAAATGCTGGGGGTACCTAACTTAAAACCATGGCCTCTTCCTTGGCTATCCATTCCAATCTTTCCATCCCCCACAAGCCCCTGTTCAGCATAGCAGGTGAGACCATCTAGGTGAGGTACTGGTCTTCCTCTCCTGTTGTATCCACAACCAAATGTCTCATGCTCCAGGGCACTGCCCTTGAGGCAGTAGAGGTGGGATCCCTCACTGAGTCCAGGGGGAAAAAATCCAACCCTGGAGGGTAAATGGATTAAATAAATAAATAGAAAGATAGGAGCATGAATTGAAACATCGGATAGGACTAACAACATGACATGTCAGTATGGGGAAAGAGAGAGGATACAAAGACAAATATGAGAACATAAAGAGATAAGGACAGTCTAAACATCTTAACATACTGCCACCCTGAACCATATTGGCTCTCTCCTCAACCATTTTAACTTTTCTACATCCATTTTTTTCTTAGTCTTCAATGAGCTTATCTCTGCTCCCCGACCTCATCAGGAGGGCTGGTCCCAGCACTCACTGAGGGGTCATCCTGACAGATTTTCAGCCAGATAAACACAAGATAAGGGATGAGACAAAAAAGATCAAGATGAATACAAGTGGTAAAAGCCTAGGAACAGAGGATAGACACAAAAAGAGAAAATGAACCCAAGAGGTCACTACCATTTTTTATGGGTAAAAATATTCTCTGAAATTCACAAATGACATAAAAAGGACACATGCCTATTTCAATTCATGGCAGATATAGTACTGTTGCATCTGCCCCTTAGTACAAGCCAGAGCAAAATGTAGCTTCCACACTTATGGTTGTGAGCACATGGAAGTTGCCGAGGTAAGGGTGGTGTAGAGTAATGATATTCAGAGCATGACAAGTCCATTTGGATACAATGAAAAGTATTAAGTCGTAGGGTCAGTCATGCAAACAATAGCATTTTCTGGCTTAGGAGGAAAGGAATGGTCAACTGCCTCATTCTTCATCTTGCCCAGTTCACCCCATTATGGTGCTGTCATCAGTAATTGCAGTTTTCCTGTAACCACGTTAACTATAGTGGTGCTGTTTGAGGATTCAACTAGCTGTTGAGGTGATGATTTAATGGATAAGCATAAAACACAGAATGTGAAAACTACAAAAATAACCCACGAACTGTCATCAATTAACACAAAATACAAAAAGGAAAATAAAATAACTGCTATGTTTCATGAATTCATGTGGAAATGATACTGTGTACATCATAAATTCATACAAAATACAAAAAGGAAAATAAAATAACTGCTATGTATCATGAATTCATGTGGAAATGATACTGTGTACAACATAAATTCACACAAAATACAAAAAGGACAATAAAATAACTCTACTGGATATCATGAACTCATGTGGAGATTATACTGTCTGCAAGAAACAAGTAATGTTTATGATTAGCCTAGTAGTCATGTTAGAATGACAGAAATCTCCTTCCATCTTGGCATTTTTCAATTATTTGGGACCGAGCTCAATAGCTGCAGTCGCTTAAGTGCAGCCGGTAGCCAGTATTCGGGAGATAGTAGGTTCGAACCCCACTGTCGGCAGCCCTGAAAATGGTTTTCCGTGGTTTCCCATTTTCACACCAGGCAAATGCTGGGGCTGTACCTTAATTAAGGCCACGGCCACTTCCCTTCCACTCCTAGCCCTTCCCTGTCCCATTGTCGCCATAAGACCTATCTGGGTCGATGCGACGTAAAGCAAGTAGCAAAAAAAAAAATATATATTTGGGGTTGGCATTACATATGAATTTAGCTTTTTTGCAACTGGATGCCTTTACTGATGCCAAACCTATGAAAAGGGATGTATTCACTATTGCATACTTCTGTGATGGTTAGTACCGACAGTGTGAATGAAAATGAAGATATGTATTAAGATGAACACAAATACCCAGTCCCTAAGCTAGAGGATTCAACCACATGTGACTAAAATCCCCAACCTGTTCGGGAATCAAACCTGGTGCCCTATGACTTGAAGGCTATTATCAGCCAAGGAGCCAGTCTTAAATGATGACAACTGAATGAGGAAATTTATCACCCACCTTACTTCTCCTCTCACACTTGAAAACTCATCAGCACCCAAATTATATGGACTGCCTAAGATCCATAAGAAAGATGTTCCCCTCAGATCTATTGTTAGTGCGATAGGTCCTCCTACGTATGCTCTGGCTAAATACCTAAGCAAATTGCTGCAGCCACACATAGGACGTACTGAATCATACGTCAGGGACTCTCGGTATTTCATCAACAAGCTGTCAACCATAACCCTTCAACCTAATGCACTTTTGGTGAGTTTCAATGTGGAGTCCTTGTTCACCAAAGTGCCGATTGACTCGGTCATGTCTCTCATTGAACACCTGTCCCTGAGGTCATTACTAAGCTATTTTACCACTGCATGGCGTCCAGCTATTTCTTGTGGGGTGAGAATTTTTACGAACAGTGGCTATGGGAAGTCCACTTTCGCCCGTATTGGCTAATTTCTTTATGGAGCATTTTCAGGAGGAGGCCATTGCTTTGGCGCCCGTCAAGCTTATGATATGGTGGAGGTATGTTGATGATGCATTTGTGATCTGGACAGAAGGTCCTGAGAAACTTCATCTATTTCTAGACCACCTTAATCAGCAACATCCGTCAATAAAATTCACTATGGAGATGGAGTCGGACGGATGCCTTCCTTTCTTGGATGTCTAGTAAGAAAGAAACCGGACGGCTCCTTAGGACATACCGTCTATCGTAAGCCTATCCACACAAATCGCTATCTTCATGCAGATTCTCACCACCATCCAGCACAAAAACAAGGCATCCTCATGACACTTGCCAAGAGGGCGAGACGAATTTGTGAGCCATCACATATCCAGATGGAGATGGACATGCTCAAAGTCGCGTTTAAGGGTAATAGTTACAGCGATTTGCAAATTCATAGAGCCCTGCATCCCAGAGAAGTGACCAAGCAAATCTCACAGAAGGAAGAAGTGAAGGGAACTGCCTACTTGCCTTACATTCACAACACCACAGATTGAATTGCCAAGGTCCTCCGCAAATACAATATAAAAAACCGTGTTTGGCACCGCCACTAAAATTGCTCACAGTCTAAGTAAAACCAAGGACAAATTGTCCCCACTTTTACATCCTGGGGTATATGAAATTCCCTATACGTGCGGCAAAGTATACATCGGCCAAACATGCCGGTCCATTGGTACCCGTATCAAAGAACATGAACGTAATATTCGGCTCAACCAACCTGGCAAATCGGCAATAGCTGAGCTCGCTCTATTGTCGGGTCATGATGTCATGTTCCAAGATGCTCGAGCTCTTACTCACACTAGACACTACAGGTCCAGGATTATACGGGAAGCTGTGGAAATACATAGAAATCTTAACAATTTCAACAGGGACACCGGCTATCAATTAAGTAATACCTGGTTGCCAGCCATTAAGAATTTACATAGGTAGTTCCCTTCCCTGCCCCTTCACTATTGTTATTTCGTCTCGGTGTTTTTTCAAAATTCGTACATTCCTCGTCACCAGATGTTTCATTCCAGGCTTATGTCTATGTCTTACACCTGTCATATGTTATGCAAACACGTTATGTGAACCGCTTAGTCTGATTGTGATAGTTCGGTCAGCTTCCGCTTTGAACGCTAGTGTTGTGCCACATCCTGGGGGCCATCTGGTGGTGAATGAACATACCATTTCCATTTCTACTTCTATTATAATGTTCCAAATTCAAAAGTGTCATTGTTTAAGAAGCCTTTCTCGTGGACAGTCGAGAATTCTTCTGAGGACGCAGAGCACAGTTTTCTGCAAAACGTTAAGAATTTCACCTTATTTTCTCGACACGGCACAAGCCCAAAAGCCTATGCAATATCATGTCTATAAGTACGGGCTGTGAAAGCATTAATGGCAAAATTAATAATTAATTACAATACACCAACTGTGTCAGCTAATGGAGAAGTATTATGAACATAATATGATTCTTTGGCTGGCCTCCCTGGATATCAAAAAGGCCTTTCATGCTGTAAGCAGGGATGAAGTCTGCAAAGTGCTGAGAAACAGTGGAATCAATAATGACATAATAAAATGAATTGAAAATTTATATGAAGGCATCAGTAATCGTGTCAAAACACCATCAGGAATGACGAAACCCTTTAGAATAACTACGGGTATAAGACAAGCTGGAGTTCTGCCACCCCTTCATTACTGTGATGAATGAGATTCAACAAGTATGCCAAAATGTTGGTGGCAACAAAATGAAAGTCATGCTATTTGCTGATGACATCTGTATATGGGGAGATTCCAAGGAGGAACTTCAAGATCAGATCAATGCATGGACAGTAACAGCTAAACGGTACGGCCTAAGATTCAGTCAGGAAAAAAGCGAAGTGTTGGTTATGCAGAGAAATGGTCAACCTGAAGGTTACATGGAAATACAGGGTAAACAACTCAAGATGTCCAACAAATTCAAAGATCTAGGAAGCATGAAATCAGCAACAGGCTCCATTGAAGAGGAACTTATCAGCAGGATTCAAGCTGGAGGAACATTCTATAGAGTTGTCTGAGACCTAATATGGACCCCAAAAGTACCACTGAAATGCAAGCGAGCATTTTATCTGACTTATTACATGCCAATTTTGGCATATAAGAGTGAGACCTGGACCATGAGGATAAAGAAAGAAGCAAGGATCAGCTGAAATGAGATTCGTCCGAGCGATGGTTGGCAAAACAAGACGAGATGAAATTCGTAATGAGAACATCAGGGACATGGTTCAGGTTGGCAGAATGCATAACTCTGCGTAGACTCAACTGGTATGGTCACATGCAAAGGATGGATCCTGATTGCATACCCAGAAAAATGTATGATCAGCAGTTAAAATATTCAAGACCAAGAGGGCGGCCAAGAATACAACATACAGACATGGTAAAAATCGACATTCAACAACGAGGAGGGGACTGGGACAGCATTGAAGAAGGAGAAAAGTACAAAGACAGAAGTTGGTGGAGGGGCTTCATTCGCCAACCCATCGTACAGGTGGAACAACGTGGAATATGTATGTATGTACAATACACCAAGAAAGTTGGCCATGCAGTTAGGGCCGCACAGCTGCAGGCTTGTATTTGGGATATAGTAAGTTTGAATCCCACTGTTGGCAGCCCCGAAGATGGTTTTCCGTAGTTTCCCATTTTCAAACTAGGCAAATGCTGGGGCTATACCCTAACCCAGGAGTGGTGGTGCGGGATCATTTGTGACATGGCACAAATTTATTTGGTTCGACTGCATTTATTTTTAAACTCAGAGACCTTGGCTGCCATATACCTCTCCCCATATTCCTTGCCTTCCGTTTGAGATCAGTGGCATTGTAGTGAAGGGTGTTCATTCTCAGAAAGAGGGATTATTGTCACGTGGTGCAAAAAAGTGTCTTGTTGAACCCCGCACCACCAATCCTGTTCGTAGGACTTACACGAGCAGCAGTGCTGAGTGTACCCAGTGAATTACTTGTGTAAGCATGTTGGAGATTCATTCAGTCAATCCCTATTTGTTGAAATGAGTTATGAAGAATATGAGGCAAGGGTATTATCTCTTTTACAATCTGTGGAAGAGGAAGAAGTTTTAATGAGAGTGAGGATGAATTAGAAGTAGTAGACTGTTAACAGTGATATGGGTCAGAATGCTAATGAAGAAGTAGTAAATATTAGTGATGATGATCTACCAACCGTGATTCAAATCCCGGTCACTCTATGTGAGATTTGTGCTGGACGAAGCAGAGGCGGGACAGGTTTTTCTCTGGGTACTCCGGTTTTCCCTGTCATCTTTCATTCCAGCAACACTCTCCATTAACATTTAATTTCATCTGTCAGTCACTTATCATTGCCCCAGAGGAGTGCGACAGGCTTCGGCAGCTGGCACATTTCCTACCCTCGCCGCTAGATGGGGCTTCATTCATTCCATTCCTGACCTGGTCAAATGACGGGAAATAGGCTGTGGATATTCATTCATGATCTTGATCTACCACTTTCTTAACAGTTTTGGACCATAACAGCAAAGGGTGGTGTTAGAAAAAGAACAAAGTTCTTCATCCCAAAAACTCACATACTCAAACCCACATTGTCACTCATTTACTGGGAGTGAAACTTGTAGCAATAAGTTCATCATCTCCTGAAGAAGCTTGGAATATTGTTTTCATGAATGATAATATGTTGCAACTCATTGTGAACTGTACGAACCTGGAAAATGAAAGAGTCAGCGGAAATTATACTTGCAAACTAATTACTTATCACGATATGGTTTGTCATGAAGAGGATAATTATTTCCAGTAGCATAATTATTTTGGAAGAACCCCTCCCCACCACCCAGGGATATAGTGCAGGAATAACATTACGTAGTTAGCAGAATATAAGCCTGTCAACTGAATTCAGCAAGATAAGGTGTTTTATAATGATTATTCCTGTGTATGACAAGTTTTTACTTTTATAATATTCATATGCTGTGAAGCTAATTAGTATTGGATATATACAATTATTTTTGATAAAATATCATGCTATTGAGTTAATAAACCTAATGCATCAATATATGATACATAAAAAGTAATAATATTGTTATTAGAGCAAGGTCAATCATAGTGGTCAGAAAGTACCCCACATCACCTCTTACATTGCATCAACGAGTGCCACATGTCCAGGGTTAATTACGGCCATGGTCGCTACCTTCTCAATTCTAGCCCTTACCCATCCCTCCATTGACAAAGGGTTTCGAAGTGTTAGTGTGACATTAAATAAGTATCAAAAAGAAAATTATAACTAATAAATCATAATAAATTCTAAATAAAAAATACACAACTACTTATTTATTTCATCATTATGTACTAAGTTTATGTACTTTGTTGGATATTTAAGAGTTAAATTCATCTGCCTATAGGTTCTGCAGAGTTTTACCACCAGCTGTGTGCTGGAATTTACTTTTATTTCAGGATTATTTTCCTCTCTCAAATGAAGAACAGAGTTTGTGCCAAAATTCATCATTTATTGTGTATTATAAAATTTTCCTTGTTCACAGAAGATGCTGGATATGTTATCTCCACTGTTCTGTACTTACTGTAACCGATAATTTTGAAAAAGAGAAACATTACCTGAAACAATTCAGCCAGTGTTTCTGTTCTTATCTCGTCTCCAATATTCTCTTCTTGCCTTCATATATCTCCAGATTGAACGTTTTTATTACTCTTTCTGGTTATAATTTAGAAACTCCTGTTCGTAACACTGACCACTCAAGTGACTTCCTTGACAAACTATTTCCTTGACACCTTCTGCTCCATAAGAACATGACATGATTTCTTCAGTTGGTATGTTTTTTATACTACAAAAGAAAAACAAACAAGGAAAAGTTAACACACAAAAATATGAGGACAACTAAACGAGATATGAACAGATGGACAACAGGGTAAGGAAGGTGCTGGATAACCCTGCTGGGAATACAACCTGGTGACACTTGCACTCATTAACAAAATAATCAGGTTCCTTACAATATTGTTTATTAAACATAAAACTCTTTAAACCTCCTCATATGAGCTCTTACATAATAACAACAAGATATCTTACTCCATGTCACTTTGATGTGGGATTTAAATTCATTTCCATGAAATACCAAACATTCTTTAAAAGAACTATTTCACTATGGGAGTGCACATAGGCACTTGGGTTCATGGTCCTGCCCTCAGAAACATGTTCTGTGCACCAGATAAATGACGTCAAGTTTAGAAGTAATATCAAAGAAATTTAAAATTTTAGAAACAAAGGTTAAATAGTAGCAACTTAGAAAATACACGTATGCTAACGGACATCAAGGGGATTCTAAAGATATGATCATACAAATTAATTCCATATAATGGATGTGCGCTGTGATCCAATTGCAAACCTGTTTTGAAATTGAAGATTCCCTTATGTAATGGGCTAGTCCCATCCTACAGGAAACAGGCAAACAAAGGAAATTCCAATGACATGAGTTACTGTACTTGACAAGTAATGTTAAAGTTGCCTGGTCCCAAAACAAAGTGCATATCACAACACTGAAAAGTGATATTTCGACTGAATTAAACCATTAGAGGTGTGAGACTGCCCCATAGAATTCCTGTAAGATACAAGTTAATTAAGACATAATAACAAAAACAAAATTGGCCTCATCCCATCACCTACACTGTAACTTCCCGGTGGAGTAAGAGCTTAGAATGGACACGTCCATCTTGACAGAGAACCAAGATGAGAATTCGAGGCACTAAGTTCCCATCTTAGGAATATAAACCCTCCCCAGTTTGCATGCATCACTCTTCCAGAACAAGGGAATTAAACAACCAATTACTTGATAATTTCAACAGAGCAGTGTTCGCAACTTTTTAGATGAGGGTGGAACATTCTCAAATCCTTTGACACTTGCCAGAACACCACAAGCAAGGGGTATTTCTGGCATCATTTCCACACTCTCCGATACTGACCAGAACTCTCTGAACAAGGGTCCTTTCTGGTGTCAGTGAGTTGTGAGAAAGAAATAGCCAGGCCTGCCATAGAGTGTTCAAACAGTTCCCTTCACAAATTTACTGTGCAAAATGAAAACTCCTACTTTTAAACACACACAACCCCAAAGATAATTTTATATGCACTTTATTTAACTGGCACATTTTTCATATTCATGTTCTTCCTAAATTGGATTCAATATAGAACAGTTCAGCAGCATGGAGCTCTAACTGCAGGAAGTTTATCACTAAATCATCTAATTGCCTGTCATGAAAAGGTTTTCACTATTAGGAATAATTAATATTCTCTGTTCTAAAATGCATTAGTGAACATGTCAAGCCAAAAAATGTCTATGTTAGTTTAAAGGCCGGTCTCCACTGATTAACATTTAACAACAACATGTTAAATGTTGAAAGTATTAAATGTTAACTGGTGACACCATCAACATGTTAAATGTTGAATACTGTTTCATTTAACATTGTGTCCACACTTAATAAACAAGTTAAACTTGACTTCCTTTGTTTATATACAGGTAGTTCATCATATCAATTTATGGTAATACATTTAGGTGGTGTCCAGTATTTTCAAACAAGGACAAGGGACTCAGATGAAGAGGATTTGGTCTTTGTTATTGCCACTGTTGCTTCTTGTTATGATTTAGAAATGCAGTTTTATTAGGCACGTTCCCTCCCCTCATCCTGCTCATTGCTTCAAAAGCAAACCACTTTGAAGTATAAACTTCGTCCGCTCCCGCCCCTGACTTCCGACTTTTCTGAACTTTTTGTAATTCTCAACTGTACTGGGAGTGGAGGGACGCTAGTTATTTTTCGATGCACTCGCGGGAACAATTATAAATAATTTTGAGTTCCTGGAAACTGTCATCTTTCTTCGCTTTATCTCTGTATCCTTTGATGAGACATCCCAAAAACAAGGCCTTTCTATTATATCACTAATTAAGTACAGAGTAATCTCCCCTGTTCCACTCCATTTCTGACAATAAATTTCAGTATAGTGCAGAGAGAACGACACACGTGCACGTACTGTATTTGTAGCTTATACCAATGAGAATGAATGTTGCGGAGTGTTGTAACTATAATCCTACTTCACGAAAAGCACGTTGTTTGCGTCATTTAGGCTATCTGTTGGCATGGAAACAGCACGGAAGTTGCCGAAGCTGTGCCGACATCTCACGAACATGGAATTGACATGTTTTCCACTTGGAGCGGAAAACATGCCAACATGTTAAAAGTGTTAACCTCAACATTCTGAGTTAACATGTAAAGTCACGGCCGACTTGATGCATCGCTCTAGCTAGCTCCTTACCGGCCTTGACAATCGGGTCCACGCACTGTAATCGGAGTAGTTACACAGCTCGACACGTGGCGCTGGCGGCCGACCTATTTGCGGTAGAAATGCATACTTCTTTATGGAAAATATATTGATTTTGATTGCCAATTTATCGTAATTTAGAGTTATGGAGAATGTTACATAAGTTAATACTGTTAAAATGATTAATCCTAAAGGTTACTTTCGTTGATATTTGCCAAAATGATGTCGTGAAATGAAACTGCGGGGAGATGACTTAGTCCAGCTGACGTTCTGATATTGACTCTGATTGCCGATGTGTCTTAATTTAGGAAATAAAATAGTGTGTTACGTTGACTAATATTGTTAAAATGATTAATCCTAAAGGCTACTTTCATTGATATGTGCCAAAATAACGTCGTGAAATGAAACTGCGAAGGATGGCGTAGTCCAACTGACGTTCCTTAATTGTGAGGAATAATAGCAATCGTTTTTATATCATGGCATTTAGATACATAGCAGAACTTACCACAATACTTTTGTCTTCTGATGTTAATATTAAGAGTCATTGTTCAATTAGAGTTTTAAAATACTTCAAGCTCTGTGAGCTTGCATCCGGGAAATAGTGGATTCGAACCCCACTGTCGGCAGCCCTGGAGATGGTTTTCCATGGTTTCCCATTTTCACATCAGGCTGTACCTTAATTAAGGCCACGGCCGGTTCCTTCCCACTGCTAGCCATTTCCTATTCCACCGGCGTCATAAGACCTATCTGTGTCGGTGCGACGTAAAACAAATAGTGAAAAAAAAAGAAGAAGAATTTAAATAAAAATTCAGTGAGAGAAAAGTATTTTGAGTAAATAAATTGTAAACTGTTCTCTGCTCGATGATGATGATGCTTGTTGTGTAAAGGGGCCTAACATCTAGGTCATCGACCCCATTGCTCAGGTAACAACACTTCATACGTTGGCCTTACCGCCATAGCAGTAGTGATTCTTACTTGTCATTGTTTAAATGTTAAAGTTCACATTATCTTGGATAAAAATGTGTTGTGTTGCTGTCACATGGCAAATACGACACCGCCTAAAGGATTATTCTATGAAAGAAAATTCATGGGTAAAAATGCTTGATTAGCGAGATTAGCTGCCACTCCCAGAGGCTCAGGCTCGATTCCTGGCCCTACCGAAATTTTAAAAGTGGTACGAAGGCTGGAACGGGTTCCACTCAGCCTTGGGAGGTCAACTGTGTAGAGGGAGTATCGATTCGCACCTCAGACATCCTAGAAATGGTTTTCCATAGTTTCCCCACTTCTCCTCCAAGTAAATGCCGGGATGGTAACTAACTTAAGGCCACGGCTGCTTCCTTCCATCTTCCTTGTCTATGCCTTCCAATCTTCCCATCCCTAACACAAGGCCCCTGTTCAGCATAGAAGTTGCGGCTGCCTGGGCGAGGTACTGGTCATCCTTCCCAGTTGTATCCCCGACCCGCAGTCTCACGCTCCAGGACACTACCCTCGAGGTGGTAGAGGTAAGATCCCTCACTGAGTCCGAGAGAAAAACCAAACCTGGAGGGGTAAATGGAGTAAGAAAGAAAGAAAGAAAGAAAGAAAGAAAGAAGGTAAATACCCGAAATAGAAACGGAAAACTAAGATGAGAGTGCTACCACCTTTTAGCCACTCCGTAGTTTTGTACTGGTCTACAGAGAATTAGTGAAATGATAGTGTCCCTTTGCTATTTTTTTTCCTGTTCAGAATACAAAAAAGGCACAGAGCAATATATATTCGAATATTTCGTAACACAGTTAAAGCAAATCACCACACCATTAAAAAACGAATTAGCACATAAATTAAAATCCTTGTTCAGGACTAAGTTACAGCGAGAAATCACTTTGTTCTTGTTTCCATAAAATTTCTGCTCGAAGTACGAAAAGGTGCACAAGCAGTGGCGGTTTCTGGTATAGCGCAATGGAGCAATGAACCTCCAGTTTATATCAAATTGTACTCAACTACGTAATTTTCATAACTCCCTTGTCAATCTCGAAGCTCTTGCTAAGTCCCTCTATCCGTAATATACTCGTACTGGCTTTCAATTCATGCGAGCTGCGCAAGGTCTGTGGCTGGATACTTGTCTGGAATGAACCCCCTTGCAAAGGCGATCTCTCCGTCCGTACATAGGCGAAGGGAGTGGCGAGGTGCGGGGGGACGAAAGCCAGCACTAAGGCAAGACCAGGATATCGCAGAAACGGATCTCTGTTCTTTACGCATGCGCAATAGGCCACTGTCTCAAGACTAGCTAGTCGTGTTGTTGGGGTTGGGGTATGTGCCTGCCATCTGTTGGCCTTACGGGAATTTGACTAGGCAACAGAGAATAGTGCACGTAACTAGCGCTAGTGTTGAAAAGCATCGTTACTACCAAAAGTCACATTAAACTGTAAAATTCCAATTAATATCTTGTCCCAAATATATAATTACTTACTAAACACCTATTAATTTGCCTTCTTTGGAATAATTACCTTTTGGAGAGAAACTTAACTCAAAAATCATTGAGGCAAAGAATAGCGGCAAGGTAATACCAATGAAAACTTTTAAATATAGTTGTTACTATTCCTATGACATCGGAAGCAGAAAGGTGTTTCTCTACCCTGAAGAGAATAAAGACTTTCTAGCGCAGCACAATGACCGATGAAAGACTTATTGCTCTTGCTATGTTGTCAATTGAAAGGAACTTTGTTCGAGACTCTGCGGACTTCAATGAAGCAGTTATTTCTTATTTTGCATGTGGTAAAACTCGGCATGTAGGCCTACCGTATTTTCTGCTCCCCTCGTATTTGATCACATTTCTAGAACTTATGTCATCTTAGTTTAGGAGGTTACGGCCCTCGATGGAAGAGAAGCTGGCGGAGATGGGGAGAGGAGAGGTGGGGGGGGGAGGCAATTTTTTCTTCTTTTGAACCCCCAGTGATGAAAGTCACGCGCCGCCACTGTGCACAAGAATGTCACAAATTCCAAGATTTGTAAACACAATTTAAAAAATATAATCACCACACTACACAATAAAAAATAAACTCACTAGCGCATAACTATCAGATCTCAATATCAAGCCAACAAGCACCTCATTGCGAACACATTGCCAACATTTACGACAGCAAAACCATATAAATAAAACTGGAAATTCGGCAATTTGCGGTATACAGCTTCCTGTCAGTGGGTAGTAGGCCAGCGCTCCAGCGGCATTACGGTGAAACTTTCCAATTACAGCTTTATGCTAGGCTTCACAAGCGATTGTCAAGGCCGGTATAAGGAGCGCAGCGAGAGATCCAGTCGGCCGTGGTAAAGTCAATTGGAAGACACAATCACAATATACATGTCAACTTTAACATGTTAAATTTAACATGTTGGTATTAAATGTTAATCCTTGGAGACCGGCCTTTAGATTAACAACTAAAAAATAGCAAGCATGCACAGGAACTAATCAAAGTAAAAGACTCCACATAATTGCAAGTAGCCTGATATTGGAGAATTTTCCTATATCATTTGACTACAAATTAATATCACTCTCCCTCCTAGGCCCTAGCTGAGGCTGGCATTATGTTCAATTACTAGTGCTAGCCTCCATTTGTCTTCTTTCCTGTCCTCCTTGGTTCATTTCTTCTCTTTAGACATTCAGAACTTAAAGAGGCATCAACACTTGATTCAGATGATATTAGACTACCTGAAAAATATTGAGTCTTTATTTATTTATTTATTTTTTTTTTTTTACTCTTGCTCATCATAGTCATTCATCATCCTCTATCTCTCATGCATCTTGAGATTCTCATGGAGGTAAAGGTCGGTGCTGGATTTATAAATGACCCCATTAGTGCATCAAATTTTGAGGGGTGCAAAGTTTGCCAACATGTAATAATTTTTTACTGTTCTATAAAGGAATAATAACACAGTGAAACCTCTCTTCTGTGGACTCCGTCAATTCCAAGGAAAGATGTCTGTTATGAGAGGTGTCCAGGTCTTTCATCGACCTAGCTAAAGCGGACATTACTGGGTGAGTTGGCCCTGTAGTTAGGAGCGCGCAGCTGTGAGCTCACATCCAGGAGACAGTGGATTCGAACCCCACTATTGGCAGCCCTGAAAATGGTTTTCCATGGTTTCCCATTTTCACACCAGGAAAATGCTAGGACTGTACCTTAATTAAGGCCACGGCCGCTTCCTTCCCATTCCTAGGCCTTTCCTGTCCCATCGTCGCCATAAGACCTATCTGTGTCGGTGCGGCGTAAAACAAATAGCAAAAAAAAAAAAGCGGACATCCTCGATTTTCGCAGCAGCATCTCCAATTATTTTGATCAGCCAGGTGGCTCCACATCTCTAATACCAGTGCCCGCTGACCCAAATCACGCATATAGGCCGACTCCTCGTTGGATATCAGCCTCCCTACGCTCAACCACCATGATGACCACCACCATCACCACTATCTTTGCGACCCCTCCCACCTTTTCATCTCTCTCCATCACAACTGTTACATTGTCCCATCAATTGCTGATTCTATCAACCTCCCTTCCCCCGCTACTTCCTGTTGATCCACCTCGACTATTACGCATTCCTCCCCGCCATTTCACCCACAGTCTTTTCCTTATCAAGTTAACTACCTGACCTTGACCTTATCAGCGACAATCTGAGTTATGAATAGAATGATGCAAACTGGGTAGAAAATCCCTAGGTAACTTGAGAGTAAACAGCCAATGGCAGCATTCCTGGGCAATTAGAATTCTCGGAATATACACCAGTAGTTAGAATGCACGACGACTGTTATGAAAGGTTTCGAAAGAAAAGAATTAACTTCACAGTTACTACAGCATTCCTATGTAACTGACATTTCATGCTCTCTTTCCTTGGATTTGAAGTAGTACATACATTCAAATGGGATTTCTGTATGTCTGCAGAATGGTTTTAAAAGAAAGGATGACTTGGTCCAGTGTAAAAAAGTATTAAATGTAAAGTGTCTACTTAAGACTAGTGGACGGGACTGATGGTGATATCCTCTGTCCACACTCTGAGGTGTCCACTTAAATGAGGCTAATTTATCATGTATCTAAAGTAAAATAAAATTGGTTCCAAGGAAAAATATCCATATATGGAGGTGTCTGCTGAATAAGTGTATCCATTAGGGCAGGTTCAATTGTATAATATTAATTAATTTACATTTTAATTGAAATTAAATAGTTTCTAGCACTACATTTTTTTAAAGAATACAGTAATTATAATCACTATAATATTATTTAAAATGTTCCCATATTTTAAATTTGTAATTTTGAACATCCTTAAATAGAGTTACTTTGTATCATTTTCTTCATTCTAATATCAGTCAGCATCCTTTTACAAATTGTTGGCCTTAACCTCTGAATTTCCAAGACAAATATCTTGTAATTCAGCAAAAAATTTTTCATAGATATCTGCTTCCTATAGATGATGCTGGTGATGTGCACACTAGTACTACTTGGTTATGCTGTTTCAAGTAAATTAAATATTCAAGATTTAGTTAATGACTTCATGTACACAATTCCAAATTTTTTTAAACATAGATAATTTTATTAACCTTACAGATACTTATTTTTATAGATCAGTGAAAACTATGCCATTTGTGGCTATATCTTGATGGATGCAGTATTTCTACATCTGTCTCTTTGCACAGGCCAGAGCAAATAGTGGCTTTCAGTGAAATCTCAGTCTACTACTACTCAAAGTTATCATTCCTCTTCTGAAGGCTGGCCTCTTAGAGGGTTACGCCTTCTCTCAGCCCAGGAGATGCAGTATGGTTATTTGCAAGTTGGAGAAGGGTGAGGTGGGTGTGGCTGTAGCCTATGCTAGGAACTGTCCCGGCATTCGCCTTAGTCTAGGAAAATGGAAAACCATGGAAAGCCATTCTCTGGATGGCTGACAGTGGGGACCAGCCCTCTCCATCTCTCAAATGAAGAGGTGTAGAGCCATGGTAGAGCCAAGGCCACTGGTTCTCAGCTCACTTGGTTGGTTGGAATGCAGAGTCGTAAAGCCATGGACCAGACATGGCCATCCTGTTTCTGCATCCACCGACTATCTCAATCTCATTTATGACTGTGACAGTATGGAAGCTAATGAGGTATAGCAGTGCTCAGTAATGATATACAGAGCATGACTAGTGCATCTGGATGTTGTGAAAGGTGTTGCTCGTATAGTCAGTCGTGTCTTCCTCAGTGAGCCAAGTGATGGTAAACTACCTCACTCTCCATCTTGCCTAGTATGCCTCATTATGGCACCAACATCAGTTTTTGCAGTTTCCTTTTAATGGCATAACATTCAGTAGTGATTTTTGAGGATCCAACCAGCCTCCAGGTTGATGACTTGGCAGACAAATCAACTACCATCAAGCTTTAAATATCAATATTTATTACTACAATAGGAGGGGTACACGAAAATGGGCTGGGCCCAGGGTGTTGAGTACCCTAAATCCACACCTAGTAAAAGGCCTCCACCTCTTCTGTTGAGGTTACTGACCTAGCTATTGCAACTCAAGCATCCTCAGTACAACTAAACTGTACTTACCTTAACTTGTGAATTTCTGAGGCAATATCTTGTAATTCAGCAACTTTTTCCTTAGATACCTATTGATGAATCTGTTCATATATAGCTTTAATTTTTAACAAGGCTGGAGGTGGCCAGCCGGAAGTGCCTTAAATATAAAAATGTCAGTTAATATAACAGAGATTATGCTGAAAATATTCACAGTGAATTTTTGCTCTTTGTCGTATATTAGTCATTCAAACAGTGTGCTACAATCCTTCTTTCCCATTTCTCATATTACATATACCAGTATGGTATTGGTAGGTATTTACTTTAGCACACGTCAAGAAACCTAAGAAAAATTTGAGGTGTCCAGTTACAAATGACTTTCATTCCACCTACAGTGATTTTGAGAAAAATGCAGGAAACAGATCTGTTGTTTGAAATCTAGTGAAATCTACTTGTGATAACATAAGTTTTGAAGATCATTATTGTTATCATTACATTATTATCAGACACAAAAATATTCCTCCTCAGAGTACAGTTTCAAAACTTGATGGTTCTACAGTTTACAGTTTCAGCATGTCATGGTTCCACACTTTGGCTGAAAAAGTCTGTCATTTCAAGTTTATTTCTTAAATAATGGTCTCAAAAGTGGATGAATATCTTTTCCCACATTGCTAATCTAGTGTAATGCTCATACTGAAATCACATGCAGAAAAGGTATTGATCGCAGTGCAATGAGAGTTAAGCTGTAAGTTTCCTGCGTTTACTGCACCAAAATGTTTCTTTAATAGTGCCTCGACAATCCTTAGTTTTTCTGCTTTGACAGGGAATTTGCATGGTAGCTGCTTGAGAAGAATACTTTCCAATGTCCTTCCTCTTTTAAGGATGGACTTATCATCATCAGCAGCAGCAGCATCATCATAGAACCATTCCAGCATGTCGGGTAGAGTGGTGTTGAATGAGTCTTTGCCATTGTTGTCTGTCCAGAAATGTCTCACTGCTGAATCTCAATTTCCTCCTCTTCTCTCCACATCTTCTCTCAGCTGATGTAGCGATTTCTTCCCAGGTCTTTCCACTGGCTTTCTTCCTTCAACCCTTCTTTCTAGGCGTGCTAGGCATTCGCTTTACATGTCCATACCATTTTAGTCTCAAAGTCCTTAGCTTCCCTTCTTTTGAGTCTACGTTTAGTTCCATTCTGATGACATCGTTCCTTACATGGTCCTTTCGTGTTTTTTGGAGGGCAGTTCATAGACATTTAATTTCACATGCTTGCAGTTTACTAACTTCTGCCTTTCAGCGTATGTGTTTCTAGACTGAATGCAAGAATTGGCACAAAGTATGACTTACACAGAGTCATCTTGGTCCTCATGGGCACCTTGTTATCCCAAAGAAGATGTCTGATGAGGTTGAAAAAGTTGGAACTGTTAGCCACTCGGTTTACTGTTTCTTTATCTGCAGTACTCC
This sequence comes from Anabrus simplex, assembly GCF_040414725.1. Classification (NCBI taxonomy): domain Eukaryota; kingdom Metazoa; phylum Arthropoda; class Insecta; order Orthoptera; family Tettigoniidae; genus Anabrus; species Anabrus simplex. Next base: position 523,007,341 of record NC_090265.1, on the reverse strand, counting down.
TGAGATATTTGTATACCTGTACACATTGAAAGTTTTCACCCTCAAGCTTTATGTAACAGGCAGTATCTTTCCTACTCATTTTCAGAGCAACAGTTTTTGTTGTGTTAACTTTCATCTGATACTGTTTGAACTTGGTTACCCATTCAGCCAGCTTTTCTTTGTACCTCTACCTCTGTCTCTCCCCAGATGGCTACATCATCAGCAAATACCAATGTGCGTAGTTTTCCATCTCATTCTCTTTTCAGGTTTTTAACAATACTGTCCATGACAGTAACGAATAGCAATGGTGAAAGGTAGTATTAAACCATTCTGAATGACTATCCCCAACATGCACACAGCTGTTACAGTTCTGGTACAGCATCTGGACCTTGCTTATGAGATATTCAGGCACTCCCAAGTTCTCTGATATAACTGGTCTAGGCACCATATCGTATGCCTTTTCTAGGTCTAAGAATACTACAATTACGTCTTTCCCTCTCTCCCAGTGCTGTTCCATTACCATCCTTAGGGTGAAGATCAGGTCTTTTGTTATTCTATTTGTTCTGAGTGCATGCTATTCTTCTTCCAGGACAGGTCCTGTCTGGTTTAAATAATTTTTTTTTTTTTTTTTTCCATTATTTTCAGACCATGGGAGAGAAATGTCATACACCTAAAAGTTGGCGCACTTTCTTCTGCATCCTTTCTTAAATACCCACCCTCCGGCACTTAACACCCTTGAAAGGGCTTTGGCCTGCCCAGCGACCGCTGCTCAGCCCAGAGGCCTGCAGATTACAAGGGGCCGTGTGGTCAGCACGACGCATTCTCCCGGTCGTTATTCTGGGCTTGAGACCGGGGCTGCCATCTCACCGTTAGATAGCTCCTCAATTCTAATCATGTAGGCTGAGTGGACCTTGAACCAGCCCTCAATCGGGAGAAAAATTCCTGGCCTGGCCAAGAATCGAACCCGGGGCCTCCGGGCGAGAGGCAGGCACGCTACCCCTACACCATGGGGCTGGCACTTTCTTAAATAAAGGGATAATAATCCCTTTTGTCCAGTCCTCTGAAACGCAATTTTCATACCATATTGCTCTCAAAGTTCTGTATAGCCACTGCACTCCAGGTATATGTGCTGCTTTGATCATATCAGCAGTGACTTCATCGATCCCAGCTGATTGACTACTTTTCATCTTTTTAGAGCAGTTTCCATCTCAGACCAAAACATCATCTGTCCTCAGCCTTTCTTCCACCTCTTCAGTAGTTTTTCCCTCATTCAGGAGTGTTTTGAAATAGCACTTCATTTCATTTGTTTTGAATCTCTTGTTCACTCCTGACTACATTCCAATTTACTGTTTCTAGTACTGTGATGTCCTCTCTTTGTGAGATCTCTTGCTTTTAACCAGGCTGTACATAATCTTCATATTTCCTTTACTATCTTCCTGTAGTTTTTGTGTTAATTCACCCCAGCACTTCTCCTTCTCTTCTCTCACAACCATTTTTACTAATTTCCTATTTTGATATTCTTGGTCTAGCTTTTGTATTTTTCCATCTCTTAGTTGACTGTTGTCAATATTTCAGGCTATTTCAATATCCCTAACTTTCTTGACCTTATTTCATTTTTCTATCACTCTTTCACTCTGTCGTTCTACCAGGACATTCTTTTATTTATAACTTTCCTGTTTGTTCTTCCGCACACTTAAGATAGACTTATGTACTCCAAAATCACTTCTGTAGCAAACTTTGCCTTTTACAACCACAGAATTGTTTCTATAGTTTTCCCATTTCTTTATGGTAATTGTATTTGGTCTTGAGAAATGGAAATGCCATTGACCTGATGGTTTAATGGATGACTCAACCATCTTCTTTCAATTAAAAACAGAAAAGTGTTCCCCTAGAGTTCTTGACAGTTGCAAATTCAGAGATGAATTAATCTGTTTTACAGGTGAAATGTTATGATATAGCCAGTGCAGCAACACTTCCATCATGGTTATGTTCTTGTTCTAGCCAGGTCACCTGTCTGTGAACAATTTAACACAAGTTTTGTCTTCATAATTCAGGATGATAATAGGTGATATTTCATTGGACCCTTTG
>NC_090265.1:521452774-521500274 GCF_040414725.1 Anabrus simplex | reverse complement strand
AGATATCAGGGTTGGTGTTTTCCAGTTCGTAGCTGTACCCTGAACTGTGTTGATGCCGCCCACGTATATATGTTAACAAGATAACTGGTACTCAGAATTGTTTATATTTACATGTCTGGAGCCTACCAGTTCTCAACAAACAGGAATAAATATATATTTGATAAAGAATTATTATTTGTAAGAATTGGTTTAATAAATGAATGAAAAAAAAGCAGCCTTTTCTTCCCTCAACATTTTCAGAATAATTTTGTGACATTCTTTTTATCAAGGATCAGTAGGATTACTTCTCTCACCAAAATGTAGGATAGTATTCAGTAAATTTAATATTTTTGATATGAAATCTGTACAAATAAATGAATGTCCATATATAAATACACAAACAGGGAAAAAAAAAGGATCACTTTGTAAAAATTGAATTGGAAACAAATAAACATTGACATACAGGGACAACTTCTGTCTAGGAAGGCTTTATGAGTACAGAAACCTGTATTCAACAATTTTAGAGATAAGTGATAGAAGTAAGAGATCATAAATGCCACTCCACAAGCTGCTTTTCAACCCTAAGTGTTAGTGTTGTATACAAGGAACTTGATATACAAGGCACAACATAAAAGTTTATTGCTTGGAGATTTTCATACAATATGTACAAAAAAAAGAACGAAACTTGTCTTGAAGTTTAATGAGCTGCACACGTTCAATGCTAACATAAAGTAGTAGACTGAGGGTCTGCAAACTATTTACATTTATACAAGTTGATATTCCTATGTACATTCAGTTCTTATCTTGATAAGATAGTCTGCTCAGATGAAGGAATGTCCTTGATAGTTGAAAACTATCCGTAGTTAGTATAATGACAAGTGGAACTTGTAGAAACTCCGCATTAGCAGAATACTAGAAGGAGGTGTAGAACTTGCAAGGAACTTGCGTTAAGATTCATAGATAGCAGAATGCTTGGATTGAAGTCGGAGCACTTGTAGGGGACTTGTGAGAATGGCAGAATGCTAGGGTAGGAGGCTCGATGGTGCTACGGGTGGCAGGATGCATGAGGCAATGTCCTGTGGTGAAACCTCCCGGTCAGAATTAGTCCACCTGTTCAGAACACTTATTTAAGAGGGTACCTCCGTGTCTGACTTGCGGTGTAGTCTGGTCGTTGGACACTGTGAGAGTGCCTGGAGAGGCGGAAATGTTGCTCAATATATAGCGCTGGCTGACGTCACAGACGATTATGTCAGCGCACTGCAGTCCACCTCGTGGTCTCTCAAAACGTCGATGCCAGGCGGGCTGCGGAGCTTGCAGGCGTGGAGGACACACACAACACCCTCCCCTCCTAATTACGCCGGTTCCGGCGCAAAGCGGCGACGGCGCTGGCTGCAGCAGCGATGCTGGGCTGGAGAGTCGGCCGTGTCTGTTGTGTTGTCCGGAGCCTGGTATGGGCGAAGGAGCGTAGAATCGTCCTGAAAAGAACCCATGGTGATTAAATGGTCCAAAGCTCATTCTGCAATGGATGTCTTAGATGTGACAAGGGAATCAACAGAAGGAGATGGACGATAGCGAAGGCGGATCTGGTCCTGGTGGCGGCAGATGCATTTTTCGGAGGTCTGGATGTCGTAGAGACGATGGCCCAAGGTACGGCAGATGATACCAGGTATCCAGGGAGGATTGAACTTGAAAGTCCGGACATATACTTTGTCGGCGGCGTTGAACTTTGGTTGCGAACGCTGCGGCTGGGCAGAAAGAGGCTGCAACAAAGAAAGCGAAGTTCGATGAGGTCGTCCATGTAGCTTGTGAGCTGGAGTGAGGTTGTCGGTCCCAGGCATAGTCCAATATCTACCTAGGAGTTGTAACAATGCCTGATCCTTAGTTAAACCTGAAGATACAGCTTTCTTCATGCATTTCTTGAATGTCCGGACAAAACGTTCAGCTTCACCATTAGATTGTGGGTGAAAAGGCAGAGCCAGAATATGCCGAATACCATGAGTACAGAAGTTCTGGAAGTTAGTGGCAGTAAATTGAGATCCATTGGCTGAAATGAGCACTTGAGGTAAACCTTCAGTAGTGAAAATCATCTGAAGTGTGCGAATGGTAGCTTCTGTAGTAATAGAATGCATTTCTACGACGTAAGGAAAGTTGGATGGAGAATCTATCACTATGAGCCACATAGAGTTGAGAAAAGGTCCAGCCAAGTCTATTTGTACTCTTTCCCAAGGAGAAGCAGCAGGAGGCCATGGAGCAAGGTCAGATGACGGTGCGTTCTAATGTACCTGACACGGGTCACAGTGGCGGATGAGTTCCTCGATGTCGGCGTCAATACCGGGCCAATAACAGTGTTGACGGGCGAGTTGCTTGGTGCGTGATATTCCCCAATGACCTTCATGTAACAAGTCAAGAACTTGTTTATGCAGACTAAGTGGGATAACCACTTGGAATAGGGTGCCTGTTTCTAATAGGATTACTCCGGCACGAGTTGTGAGACGATGCTGAAGACGATGATAAGGTGCAAGGCTGGTAGGAAGCTTGTGTTGAAGAGGCCAACCGTTGCGGATATAAGTACGAACTGTAGCTAGTGTACTATCCTTATCAGTCACTTTGGCGATGCAAGTAGCGTCAATGGGAAAACTGGAGACTGTGTTTTCAAGTTCAATGTCTAACTGAAGGCATTCAGATTCTTGAGAATCGAAAGTAGTATAAGTACCTACAGGTAAGTAAGAGAGAGCATCAGCATTACAATGCTGGGATGTGCTATGACAGGCAATCTGATAGGAGTAGTCAGAAAGAAATAGGGACCATCTCTGAAGTTTCCATAGAGAATGTTCAGGGATCTTATTACCAGGATGGAATAAGTGAACAAGAGGCTTGTGATCAGTGATTATAAGGAAATGGTTGCCATAGAGATACTCGTTGAAACGGCGAATACCAAATATAATAGCTAAGGCTTCTTTCTCTATCTGAGAGTAGTGACGTTGATGTTCGTTGAGTGTTTTGGAAGTGAAGGCTGTAGGACGTTCTTGTCCGTGACGATCCTTCTGGGAGAGAACAGCGCCGAGTCCATAATCAGATGCGTCCGTGGCGAGAGTGAGGAGCTTACCGGGCTGATAATGAGTAAGCTCATGGACAAGGGCCTTGTTGATGATCTGCCAGGCATGTTGACATTGCTGAAACCAATGAAATTTAGCACTTTTCTTGTGTAAGGCATTCAGAGGATCAGCTACTGAAGCGAAGCGTGGAATGAACTTGTTGTAATAGTTCGCTTTTCTGATGAAGGATTGTAGTTGTTTGATGTTCTGCGGTGCGGGCATGTTGACAATGGCAGAGATGTTCTGTTCGCTAGGTCGAATGCCATTCCTATCAATGATATGACCTAGGTATTGAACTTGAGGTTGAAAGAATGTGCACTTAGAGAGATTAGCACGTAGGCCATTTTCCTTCAATTTGGTGAGGAGCAGGCGCAGATTATGCAGGTGCTCTTAATGATCTTTGCCAGTCACAAGAATGTCATCAAGGTAATTAGCACAACCGGGAATGGAGGCGGTAAGCTGTGCTAAATAGCGCTGGAAAATCGCAGCGGAGGAAGAGACACCGAAAGGTAGGCACTGGAGCTGTAGAAGTCCAAGAGGGGTATTCAATGTGAGGCACTGCTTGGATTCTTCATCTAAAAGTAGCTGTAGATAAGCTTCTTTGAGATCCACTTTAGAGAAGAACTGTCCACCGGCTAAACGGCGAAATAAGTCTTCAGGACGGGGAATCGGAAAAACGTCGGTTTCAATCTGAGAGTTGATTGTAGAGCGAAAATCACCACAAATGCGGATATTGCCATTAGCTTTTTTAACTACGATGAGTGGAGTAGCCCATTTACTGGAATTGACGGGAACTACTATACCGGCTGCTATCCATCTCTGTAATTCTTGCGTAACTTGATCCTGAAGTGCAGTGGGACTGGACGTGCTTTGAAAAAGCGAGGTTTGGCTCCTGATTTCAGCTGGATATGAGCTGTGTAGTCCTTGGCTGTGCCTAAGGTAGAGTCGAAAACTTCTGGAAATTGCTCTAGGAGATCAGTGACATCAGAGGTAGGTTGTAAGGCGGTGACTACATTGACGTTGTCATGTACATGAAAGCCAAATAAATTGAAGAGATCCATGCCTAGAATATTGGATGCAGTGTAGTTATTGACAACTAGTAAGGTAATGACCTTATGAATATCTTTATATCTTGCTGGAATAGTGATTTTTCCCTTAATATCAATTTTCTTCTTGTTAAAAGTAACAAGTTGGACATCAGCAGGAGAGAAAGACGGCGATCCTAAGTTGTGATATGTAGCAAGATTGATGATGGAGACAGGCGATCCAGTATCTAATTGAAAATCAGTAGAGTGATCTGGGAAAGCGATCAGAATGATGATCTTACTAGAATTTCTTGTAGGAAGAATGAGGTTGATTTGATCAACTTCCATGTCCTGTCATGTCTTCAGAATAGTTTTCTTCTTTGGATGAGTACGGGCAGGGTGGGACGTACTTTGACAGACAGTTTTGATGTGTCCTATTTTATGACAGCGGTCACAGGTGGACTTGAAGAAGCGGCAGTCATGGCGTTCGTGATGCTTAAAACATCCTCTGCAGGAAGGCAGGAGCTGAGGAGTTTTCTTAGAAATGCATGTCTTCGTAGAATAGCGAGAATGAATGGGAATGTTTGGAAGGGAGCAAGCTGACCTGGCGGTTCGAAGGAGCAGAGTGCTGGTGGGCCGTATGAGATATATGAGTGATTCATGTTTGGTAGCTATTTCAGCTGCAGTCTTAGTAGTCATTTCATAGACTGTGGCAATATGCTGTACCTCTACTAAAGAAGGGTTACTACTCTTGACAGCATCAAAACGAACTTTGTCTTGGGGAGTATGGAGAATAACCATGTCCTGAATGAGTGAATCAGTGTAGGGCTGCTACAACCATCCTTAGAACAGATAAACTTGCAACTCTTGGCGAAACCACGTAATTCCGCAATCCATTCTGTGTGAGTCTGTTGCGGCTTCATTCTACATTGAAAGAATTTATAGCGAGCTGCTACAATGTGGGGATCCTTAGCATAATGTTCATTTATGCGAGCTAGGAGCTGTGCGAAAGGAACTTCCGAGATCTGTTCTTCGGGGCTTAATTTCTGCAGTAATTCGCAGGTTGTATTTCCTACAGAACTGAGAAAAAGAGCTCGTTGGTGCTTCTCGTCCGTAATGGAGTGGCAGATGAAGTGCTGTTGAAGGTGAGCTAAATACACTGACCATTCTTCTTTCTCTGGCTCGAAGGCAGAAAAGGCAGGAACGGTGGGGTTCTGTGCGGATGAAGAGAGAGCCTGAATGGCTGCAAGCAATGCTGACTGCTGCTGTTGCATGAATTGCTGTTGTGGCTGCTGCAAAGCCTGCAATATAGCTGCTAATTGTTCCGTACTAGCCATGTTGACAGATGATACAGGGAGCACAACTTTTGAAACAGTGTGTTGTGGGACCAGCTGGAAGCGTGACCTTCAGTGATCACTTGGGAGTGAGAGAGAAAGAGCGAGCACAAAGAGAATGTTTTTTTTTTTTTTTTTAAATCTAAGAATTTCATTTTTGTCCGTATTGAACTGAGAATGGAAGATAGGAAACTTAAAAGGGTCCACCTTTTCAATACAATAAATGTTATGGTTTATTTACAACATATATTTACACTTGGAACTAGTTCGACGCTGTTTGGCGTCATCTTCAGCCAAAATGTGGGAAATAGGCTAGCATGTAGACATTTATATTATACAAGGCGTTACATTAAACAAAACACATCTTATGAGGAGATAAAAACAGGGACGAATATAGAAACAAATGAATCGTTGAGAAAGCAAAAGTTATACATATTAAAAATAACCTTAACCACACATCTATATAAATATTCGCCTTGAATGATTCCTGAATACAAAACGCACCCGCACACAGTTCTGAAGAGCCAGCAGGCAGGAACAAGTAAGGTGAAACCTTAAGAGTTCTTCTGAGAAGAGTTCATCATTTTTCTATGTTCTGACTAACTAATGAAGTCTCCCTTGAGTTCCTGATAAACATACACAACAGGAAATTCTCCTTCACTTTCAAATAGCTATAAAGACCACCGGTAAATTGCATTTTAAATATTGTGCAGAGACGTGAAAGCATGATCTTGAACATGATATAACTTCTTCATATAACCCATTTTTTTACACAAGGTGTTACATTAAACAATACACATCTTACGAGGAGATAAAAACAGGGACGAATATAGAAACAAGTGAATCGTTGAGAAAGCAAAAGTTATACATATTAAAAATAACCTTAACCACACATCTTGCAGTGCGAAAATATTTGCCTTGTATGATTCCTGAATACAAAATGCACGCGCACACACTTCTGAAGAGCCAGCAGGCAGAAAAAAGTAAGGTGAAACCTTAAGAGTTCTTCTGAGAAGGGTTCATCACTTTTTCTATGTTCCGACTAACTAATGAAGTTTCCCTTGAGTTCCTGCAAGATGTGTGGTTAAGGTTATTTTTAATATGTATAACTTTTGCTTTCTCAATGATTCACTTGTTTCTATATTCGTCCCTGTTTTTATCTCCTCGTAAGATGTGTATTGTTTAATGTAACACCTTGTGTAAAAAAATGGGTTATATGAAGAAGTTATATCATGTTCAAGATCATGCTTTCACGTCTCTGCACAATATTTAAAATGCAATTTACCGGTGGTCTTTATAGCTATTTGAAAGTGAAGGAGAATTTCCTGTTGTGTATGTTTATCAGGAACTCAAGGGAGACTTCATTAGTTAGTCAGAACATAGAAAAATGATGAACTCTTCTCAGAAGAACTCTTAAGGTTTCACCTTACTTTTTCCTGCCTGCTGGCTCTTCAGAACTGTGTGCGGGTGTGTTTTGTATTCAGGAATCATTCAAGGCGAATATTTATATAGATGTGTGGTTAAGGTTATTTTTAATATGTATAACTTTTGCTTTCTCAACGATTCATTTGTTTCTATATTCGTCCCTGTTTTTATCTCCTCATAAGATGTGTATTGTTTAATGTAACGCCTTGTGTAATATAAATGTCTACATGCTAGCCTATTTCCCACATTTTGGCTGAAGATGACGCCAAACAGCGTCGAACTAGTTCCAAGTGTAAATATATGTTGTAAATAAACCATAACATTTATTGTATTGAAAAGGTGGACCCTTTTAAGTTTCCTATCTTCCACAAAGAGAATGCACTGGAGAAACAGGTGCTGTGTCCATGCCGTGAAATGTTGGCCTGATGTCCTCAGTTCGAACTGGGAATAATGTCACTGCACAAATACGAAATGTTGGCAGATTGTTGGCGTGCCTAACTTGTTTCTCGTTGCAATATTGTGGATATGGCGTAACTACGTTGACTCGTCGCCAATACTGTTGGCGTGCCTTCCTGGAACTTTTTCCTCGTCGCCAATATTGTTGTCTTGGCGGTACTCACTGGTAACTTTTCCTCGTCGCCAATATTGTTGTGTTGTATACAAGGAACTTGATATACAAGGCACAACATAAAAGTTTATTGCTTGGAAATTTTCACACAATATGTACAAAAAAAGAAATAACAAAACTTGTCTTGAAGTTTAATGAGCTGCACATGTTCAATGCTAACATAAAGTGGTAGACTGAGGGTCTGCAAACTATTTACATTTATACAAGTTGATATTCCTATGTACATTCAGTTCTTATCTTGATAAGATAGTCTGCTCAGATGAAGGAATGTTCTTGACAGTTGAAAACTATCCGTAGTTAGTATAATGACAAGTGGAACTTGTAGAAAGTCTGCATTAGCAGAATGCTAGAAGGAGGCATAGAACTTGCAAGGAACTTGTGTTAAGGTTCATAGATAGCAGAATGCTTGGATTGAAGTCAGAGCACTTGTGAGAATGGCAGAATGCTAGGGTAGGAGGCTCGACAGCACAACGGGAGGCAGGATGCATGAGGCAATGTCCTGAGGTGAAACCTCCTGGCCAGAATTAGTCCACCTGTTCAGAACACTTATTTAAGAAGGTACCTCCGTGTCTGACTTGCGGTGTAGTCTAGTTGTTGGACACTGTGGGAGTGCCTGGAGAGGCGGAAATGTCGCTCAATATATAGCGCTGGCTGACGTCACAGACGATTATGTCAGTGCACTGCAGTCCACCTCGTGGTCTCTCGAAACGTCGATGCCAGGCGGGCTGCGGAGCTTGCAGGCACGGAGGACACACACAACAGTTAGGGACTGATTTTATTACATTCGCCGGCAATGAAACCTTCAAAATTTTAAAACCTTTCTTGACACCAGAGAGGAGGCTAATAATTTTTGCCATGCAGTACAAAATTTCTTCAGTTTCTCTTCCACAATTGTTGAGTAAATATGCCTTATCCGAGAAGACCCTGCAATAACTATCACATTAAGCGTGGGTGGACGAAGCATTTGTTATGTTGCTAATGTCACTGGTGCATTGTTTGGAAGTATCCAGCATGATATGAGATAATTTTGTGAATTCTGTACCTATTAGAGATGATGTAGATCAGGCTATCAGAGGTCTATAACTGCCAAGGATGAAAGGTTTCTGATCCTTCAAGTTTTGCATGATCGCCACACTACCATGGTCTAGGCCAGAAATCGTCTTGAGGCAGAAACACATGTTGCTATAAGTGATAGAACTGTAAGATGAAGACCTGTGGAAGCCAATTTGAGATCAGCAATACCCACAAATTGTATGCAGGTTACTCCACAGCACCAAGCAATGTGATTAGAATTTGTACATCAATACAAAAACTGGACTGTGAACCATTGGTCCATGATACTTTTAACAGATGAGTTGTGATTCTGTCTCTGGTCACCTCATGGTAAAGCGCAAGTAAGGGTTGAAATGTTGCTGATGGATTTGTTACTCAGGTGACATCCAATGACTAGTCCACATTTTAAGTCACTGAGCTCTCTTGACCGACCCATTCTACTGTTACTGCTTCTCTGACCCCCTGTGGGTGTGGGACGCAGACAAAGAATACACCCACGGTAACCCCTGCCTGTCGTAAGGGGCAACTAAGGGATGATCTTATTAGAACCATGAAACTACTTTTGATTAGTACCACCACACGGGGGAATACCAGTGTCGCTGTTACTTGCGCATAGTACCACTATGTTAGGTACAAAATAGGTTTGTGATTAGCAGCAGTAGTGTGTGGCTCAGGATGCATTTTACAGTAGCTGTGATTTGTACCCCTATATGAGCAACACCATGGGATGAGCGGCACCATGGTTCTGCCTTGCCTATGCTTACTACCCACTATGTGAGGAACACCACAGCATAGTGCAGGTCTCTGTGGTTAATCCACTTATGTGAGGAACACCATAGGTTTGCGTTGCCTGTATAGGTTTGCATTGCCTGTAAATAGCGCCACAGTGTGCGAAACACTGTAGGTCTGTGCTACATTTGCGAATTTCATTACCTGTGAATAGTACCATAATGTGTGGAATACCGCGAGTCTACGCTACTTTTGATTAGTACCACAACATGACAAATAGTATGGTTCTATTTTCCTAGCAATAAGTACCATTATGAGGGGCCGATGACCTGGATTTTGGACCCGTTTTGACTACAAGCATCATCAATTCAGTAGTGTGCTTTAGAAGCAGTCCCTTGGTCAGTAATACTATTATTTAACACTAGTTTCTGGTAATGTGGGGCATTGCAGGTCGGATCCACTGATTGTTTTAACTTCATATCCATCCATTCATTCTTCATCCTCATGTTTTCGAATCTGGTCAGTGGAGGATTATGGATTTTTAAATTGTCATATAATTTCATCTCATTTCGTACCATTAGGGGCTGATGACCTAGATGTTATGCCCCTTTAAACAACAAGCATCATCATCATCATCACTGCTTCTCTGCTGACAACACAATACTCCCTGCCTCCTTTTATACAATATAATGTCCAATAACAGATCAATTATATTGGTATTTCTGTAAACCTTTTATACAGGCAGGTCCACCTCTCGTGACATTAGGGTTCAATTCTGCATTACATAATAAGGGTATTGGGATACTTTTGATCAGGTAGTGTAGATGACACCAGGGTGATGGAGACAGAAAGAAAAAGAAGCATTCAGCATCAGCAACACACTTCTAATTAGGGATGGGAAACAAGAGTGTATGTCTCGAGGATCCTAAGAACTTCCCAGCGTCTTACAAGAAATGCCTCATAAGACCCTGGGAATATTATGTGTAATGAACTTCATTATTAGATCTGTACTGACATATGAGAACACTTTTCGAGAGATTTCTTGGTTCACTTTTTCAATACTAGTTGATATCCACTGAATTTAAATGGAATTCAAGTCATATTAATTAATGTAGCACATGTTCTGTCCTCCTTTGGACCATCCTAAGCTACAATTGACAGTATTACATAGTTAGAAAGTCCCATTCTTAAAAGATATACAGGGGCGCACAGCTGTGAGCTTGTATATAGGAGATACTTGGTTCGAAACCCACTGTTGGCAGCCATGAAGGTGGTTTCCCATTTTCACACCAGACAAATGTACCTTAATTAAGGCCACGGCCGCTCCCTTCCCACCCCAAGGCCTTTCCTATCCCATTGTCGCCATAAGACCCATCTGTGTCAGTGCAATGTAAGGAAAATTGTAACACAACCAAAAAGATACATGTGGAGATTAAAATATCTGCACAAAAACATAACATTTAAAAAGGAGAAAACAAATTGTCATTGTCTTTCTTTGTCTTGACACCCACTGTTCATCTGAGTAAAATACAGACATGCCATCATGGAGACAAAATCCTTACTATTGTCATAAAACACGCGCTTAATCCAGACACTAATTACTGATTAAGATTAACAGTGAGTGTCAAGACAAATAAAGAGATCTTTATTTATAAAACTAGGGAAAGCATAAGTAAGAGGATGATTTTTCCTTGCCTAAGAGTTCCTCAGCTGGGTTTTGTTCTATTTAATATATTTTTGCATATTATCAGTTATTCTTGGAGAAATCTTCCTCGTGAACAGTCAAGATTTTCTTCTGAAGATGCAGAGCAAAGTTCTATGCAAAATGTGAAGAATTTCACCTTGTTTTCTTGACACAGCATAAGCCTAAAAAGCCTATATCGTGTCTATAAGTACAGGCTGTGAAAGCATCAATGGTAACATTAATATTATCATTTTGTTAATATAGCCTAAACAAAGAAGACCCAATATATGGTACGCTAAATGCAAGATGTTGTATAAAGATGATGTGTATGTCATACAACAAATTAAACCAAATTAAAAAATAAATAAAACAGTTTTAGTCCTGTCTTTCCAGAGAAATGTTTGTAACATGTGATTCATACATATGCACAGAGATTGCAGCACTATTCACTTTGATTTGAGAGGTGTTACGAGATTCTCCAGATTTTGGTTGCAGGCCTTGAGACTCTTGAGTGAGGAGAATTCCCATCCCTACTTTTAATAGACTTTTCTGTAGTGATAGAAGAAGAATGATGGGCATGACATGAGGACACAGACAATCAGACAATAGATAAAGATAAATATAAACCATTAAATTCATTAAGCAATAAATATATTTCATGTAGTACAGAATGTGACAGTACAAATAATACCATATTTTAGATATGCAAACATGCATTATTGCACAAAATTTTGATTGTGATTGTATGTAGCAACACCATCGAAATAAAAGGAAATCATATTTTGAGCAAATCCTTATTTGGTGAGAGTGAAAGGATGCACACTAATTCTGTTTAGCAATAGACTTTATGGTTATGGCAGCCAGTAAGCACAGAGAAGCTTTTCAGACTTGATATGGATTTTCGATGTTGATGTGGTAAACTGGTCTCTTATGTATTAAATAATAGCAGTCCTTTGTGGTTGAAAAACATGTTTATGTTTAACCCTCTTGGAGCCAAGAGCCGATCTGGTCAGTCGCTCCCCATCAGCTGGAAGAGGCCAGAGCTCCACCTCCACTCTACTACTGTAAAGTGCCAGGCTGTTTTCAGTGGAAATACATGTATTTAAAAATTCGCGTATATCTACCGCTGTATAGCAAATACCGGCATGAAATTTTCTACATACCGACTACGTAGAATAAGAAACTAGTTCGTAGTGATATAAAGAGTCAAAGACGTTTCATTGTTGATTTATAGTTGTCGAAACGTTTATTTTTAGGAAGAGAAAAATATTTTCGCACTTTCTCTCTCAATATCTACTTTTAAAAAATAATTTACGATACAAAAGAATATACGTAATTATGTATAATGTATTTCTAAATACAATTCTATAGAATAACTAATTTGAATGAGAAAAATAAAAAACATAAAAAATAAAAATTCAAACATATGTCACTAGTAAAAACAAGACAATTTTACTCACCGATAAAATTCGCGTTCATGTATCGATGTTTGGGAAATAGCGACAATAAATTTTCTACGTACGGACAACACAGTATTAAAATAATTCTGAATTATTAAATAAGTAAAAAATAGTAGTTGATATTATAGTTTTTGTTTTCAGAAAAACATAGTTTCTTGTTTTCGGTTGTAGTATATATTAGAAAAATAATTTTACAATACAACAGAATTTACGAAATTAAGAAATGTATGGCACTAAAGCCGTGATTTGCTTTGACCTACTGAGCGACCGCTGCTCAGTTCGGTACCTGCAGTTTACGAGGTGAATCATGGTCAGTGAGATGGATCCTCTCAGTAATTATTCTTGGTTTTCGAGACCAAGGTCGCCCTCTCACCCTCAGATATCTCCTCAGTTGCAATCACTTAGGGTCACTTAGATTGAGTGAACCTCGAACCAACCCTCAGGACCAGGCGAAAATTCTTGACCTGGGCGGGAATCGAACCCATGACCTCCGGGTGAGAGGCACGCATGCTACACTTGGCCCGCGGAGACCATCATTTAAGTAATGATAGAGGATTATATGTGACTATAAGGTTTAGCAGAGAGTAAGTGAAAAGTAAATTGAAGTGTGATATGGGCCGAGAATCAGACGGTAGGGCATGTTTAGGTCCAAGAACTTCCTTGAAGGAGACAGGAGGTTGAGGAATGTTGTCGGGTTCATTGGGACAAATTTCCACAAAATGTTCTCCAGAGACATCATCATCATATTCGTAATCACTAGTTTCATCTACCACCATATTCAGAGTAGCTTTAGTGCTGCTAGACACAATTAAATGTCTCTTCTTTAGCTGCGGTGATTCCGCGGACGTGCCCGGTATAATTTCGTCGCTACTCTCTGAACTAAATTCCCTATCGCTATCCGATAAGTAATCAGCGTTAACTTCGCACTGTTCTAAATACTGCATTAATTTATTTTCATCAATACATGCTGAAAAATTATCACATGAACAACATGCCATTTTCCTGTCACAAATCCACTCACTGCAAGGAGCAATCTCTTACTGACCGGTTAGCGGTATTTGTAGACACAGGAAACGACTCTTGTGAAAGGTATAACACCCTCTTAGAACTGCCAAAGCAAGGCCAGGCACACAATAACGTGTAGCTCCTTTACTACAGGTTGTAACAAAAGTATGCACGTCACTATAGGTTGCCTCAAAATTACATATATCACAGAATTTTAAGCCGGCCGATGTAATCGGCTCTGGCAACTTCCGACTGGATTGTTAACAGCCGACCAGATCGGCTCTGGCAATTTAAAGGGTGGATGCTCGCACTACCGCCTGGCACCAAGAGAGTTAAAAATACTTGAATTAAAAGCTTTACAATCAGCATTTTTTCCATTTATTTTTCATGCCAACTGTTAAAAATTATGTTTTCTTTTGATATCAAATTACATTATACTGCTAAAAGAACTCATGATACCCTTGAACATATCTGTTAAGCATATTTTTCTTTAAAAGAAAGTATAATAAATGTGTACTTATAATAGAACATGACAATTGTAGTGAATTAATACACACACTTGAATAAAGCATAATATCCTATTATCTTATACCATGTGAAGTACTATAACTGTAATAATATATTCATGAATTCACACACCATGGGGCCCTTAGCTATGTCTGGCATTGCTTCAATTTACTAGTCCCAACTGACCTAACTTGGTCAATTCATGTTTCTCTTCTGATGCTGACAATGTCAGGTTTGGCAAGGTCTTTTATAGAACTTCCTTTTGCTGATATCCTTCCTCATTTTTTATATTGATTAGAACAAAAAGAAGTGGTTGCCGTACTTCCCCTTAACTCGCCAGTGGTTGCTATATGAGCAAAATGCTCACGGTCATTGAAAATCATCTGCTCTTTTATACAGCATGTAGTTTCGAACTTGAGCCCTGATGTACCTTCGCACTGCAGTTTTAAGAGAAGGATGGATGCATTGAAACACACATCTGTGACCTTGAGAAGGGACAGGGAGGGAGGAATTATCAGCGACCGTCAACAGTGTGCATTTTGCTTCACACCCGACCAGTCATGTTGGCGCTAATTTCTGTGTATGTTATAGTTTCGCTATTGTTGTATGTTGTTTCATAGTTAAAACAGTTATTTGCAACTTATTTTATTAATGTGTTGTGTAATTAGTGCATGACAATAGCTTCAAGTCGTGGCATTTTAGCTTGGTTTGATGAAATTCCTAGTGATCGACTCGAGGGCGAAAACAGGGACTCGGACTGTGAAAGTGAACACAGTGAACATAAAACGGATACTGAACCGTCCGAGACAGAAGATTGTGCTGATGGAACCATATCTGGAGAGCAATCTGTAGCTGGCAAACAACAAATGTTGGAGGTAAATGAGAATCTCATGTTTAGTGACAATATTTATATAGGGAAAGATATGGTGACAAAGTGGAGCAGACACCCACCAAGAAGAAATTCACACTCACGTACTTGTGCTGTAAATATAGTGACTCATCCTCCTTGTTTAAAAGGCATTGTGAAAGATGCAAACACTATTTTAGAAAGCTGGTAATTGTTTTTCCCAGATTCAGTTATAACCATTTGAGATTTATAACTATTTGTAATTTTATTTCATTTGTAATTTTTAGTGTTCTTTATAACAATTTGAGATTTATTCTTATGTTCATTTAATGTGTTATTACATTTACACTTGAAATATGTTTGTATTTATTATGTAAACATGGCATATCATACCGTGAGCATTTTGCTCAATGTGCGACCACTCGCGTTACTTTCATCTTAGCGACCATTGGCGGGTTAATCATGTCTCCACCATCATCACAACCTCCCCCAGAGGGTATAGGCAGCATATATTCCCTGCCTGCCATAAGAGGTCACCATAAGGAAAACACCCAGGAGTTCTCTACTTAAGAGTATGAGTTGGTCATCATGGGGCCCCTAGCTGAGTCGTACATAGATTCCACTTACTTGTGCCAGGCTCCTCATATTCCTATCCTACTTCCCTTGGTTAATATTAGTTCTCTTTTTTCCCTTTGTGAGGTGTAAAGCATCTTTAATTTTCATGTCCCTCTTAGCCCTTTCCTTTCTATTGCTGATAGCTTCATTCTTCAAAAAGTTGAAGACTCTTCCATTTTTCACTTTTACTTCCTCTTAGAACACTAATCATCACCACCATCACAGCCTTTCAGCAAGATGATGCACTATTCATGGAACCAACTAAATAACTCAAAACTATTTCCCCAGTACTACACACATTGAAATGCATGATATATTTTTAGTATAACTAAGTTCAACTACATGTGAAGTGCTTTGTTCAGGTATGAATGTTAAGTGTTTATCCTTTATGAGTAAAAATTACCTGACACCCACCATCCAATAATTTGGTCTCTTTCCTCTGTAAATTTTCTATTTTTGTGAACTTCTATACCATATAAAATGTGAATAAAATTTAAAATATGTTTTCAGATGTTACATACACTAACTTGGAAATTTACTTGTTTTTTCTGTTATAAATATTTTTTTATATACCAAAGAGAGCAGGAGAGATATTGAAATATTAATTTCTTTGTTAATCTTCCATTGGCCACAATACTTATTGCTGCATAGTTAGGCCCAATATATCTGAGAGATACCATTTATATTTATAGCTCTGTACTGTCTGAAAATCTTCCTATTTGTGAAATTTTATATTTAATTTATATTTTGATATTCCTTATTTTATTTTTCAAAGCAATATACAGTGAAATCTCTGTTCAACAATTACCAATACAATGATAATCCCCTTCATAATGATAAAATATTCCAGTCCCAGTATTAATTCCATTAATTCAATGTAAAGTTACACTTGTTAATGATACATCTCTTAATTACAATTGACTTTTCAGACCCCAGCGATATGCTTTCCTCCTGGTGCTATGATAATCTGAACACAAAGGTAATTAGGAACATCTGTTACTGTAAAATGAAGATTTCACTTTACTATTGTGAAAACATAACAAGCAAAAATGTTTATAGCTGTGTACTTACCCGAGGAGTGAGTTTGTTGAGTAACTCTGAGAGAACTCTGCAGCTACAGGATTCCAGAAAGATTCAGGTAGTGTGCATACCAAAAGGATTTAAATGGCAGTATTGCAGCTATTGGATAGCTGCTTAAAACTAAGATATCCCCTTTGTTATCTCGTTTTGACACATTGTTATACATTCCAAGGACTGTTTCAACTGTAGCAATGAATCTCAATGCAATTTGGTCTTTTGTGTTTTTTTCCTGTCTGGGAAAGTACTGTCATATCAGATTTCATTAACTACAGTAGTTTACAGTTATGGAGTGCTGCA
This sequence comes from Anabrus simplex, assembly GCF_040414725.1. Classification (NCBI taxonomy): domain Eukaryota; kingdom Metazoa; phylum Arthropoda; class Insecta; order Orthoptera; family Tettigoniidae; genus Anabrus; species Anabrus simplex. Next base: position 521,483,511 of record NC_090265.1, on the reverse strand, counting down.
TAGTGTGAACAACAATTATGTGTTAGAAGTTATAATTATGTGGTCAATATGCATGAACTCTTTTGGATATTAGTAGGGTACTGTCATTTTATAATTTTTTAAAGTGTTTCTGTTGTCGCAAACCTCATATTAAAGGGAATTAAATGATATGGCAGGTAGTTAATGTAATTCATTTTCAGATGTTTTTGTGTTCACAAAGTAACATGAGAACTCATTATTCTAAATCCTTCTTTATAATGATAACTCCCCCTAAAACAAAATTTTTTTCTGCATGGTATCCCCATATCAAAGATTTCACTGTAGTACAGCACAGTATAATTATGTATTGAAGTGATAAGTGTGCATACTGCAGGCAGCAACGGAAAAAAATACAAGAAAAAGGTAATTGGGCTGAATTACAGTTACCACCGAGCGAGTTGGCTGTGCAGTTAGGGATGAACAGCTGTGAGCTTGCATTCAGCAGATAGTGGATTCAAACCCCACTGCCGGTAGCCCTGAAGGTGGTCTTCCATGGTTTTCCATTTTCACACCAGGCAAATACTGGGGCTGTACCTTAATTAAGGCTACGGATGCTTCCTTCCCACTCCTAGCCCTTTCCTATCCCATTGTTGCCATAAGACCTATCTTTGTCGGTGTGATGTAAAGCAAATCTATATATATATAAAATAGCTTGTCCTGACTGACTGATTCATCATCGCCGAGCCAAAACTACTGGACATAATGAAATGAAATTTTGGGCATACATTCATATTAAGATGTAGGTGCTCGCTAAGAGAGGATTTTTGGATATTCCGTTGCTAAGGGGGTGAAAAGGGGGGGTGAAATTTTAAAATGAGTGCACCTATATCTCAAAACTTTAAAAGTTTACAAATGTAAAAATTGGTATTTAGAATCTTCTTTGAAAATAAGGAAACACGTATTTTTTTGTTTTCAGAAAATCCCAATAGGAGGGGTGAAAAAGGGTGAAAATGGGGGAAAATGTGTTCAATGCCCTTAATCAGGATACCGGTAGTTATATCTCAGAAACTGAAGATATTACAGACCTGAAAATTGGTACTTTTGATCTCTTTTAAAAATAAAGAAACACGTATTTTTTTGTTTTTGGAAAATCTAATTAATGGGAGGGTGAAAAGGGGGTGAATTTTTAAAATTAGTGAATCTATATCTCCAAACTTTTAAAGTTTGCAGATGTAAAAATTGGTATTTAAAATCTTCATTAAAAATAAAGAAACACGTATTTTTTTGTTTTCGTAAAATCGCAATAGGAGGTATGAAAAGGGGTGAAAAAGGGGTTGAATGCCTTTAATGAGGCTACTTATATCTCAGAAACTGAAGATATTATAGACCTGAAAATTGGTGTTTGGGATCTCCTTTAAAAATAAAGAAACACGTATTTTTTTGTTTCTGCAAAACCCAATTAATGGGGGTAAAAAAGGGGTAATATTTTAAAATGAGTGTATCTATATCTCAAAACTTTTAAAGGTTATAGGTGTAAAAATAGGTATTTAGAATCTCCATTAAAGATAAAGAAACACGTATATTTTGTTTTCGGAAAATCCTAATAGGAAGGGTGGAAAAGGTTGAAAAAGGGGTCGAATGCATTTCATGAGTCTACTTATATTTCAGAACCTGAAGATATTACAGACCTGAAAATTGGTGTTTGGGATCTCCTTTAAAAATAAATAAACACGTATTTTTTGTTTGTGGAAAATACAATTAATGGGGGGGGGGTGAAAAGGGGGAGATTTTTTAAAATGAGTGTATCTATATCTCAAAACTTTTTAAGTTTATAGATGTAAAAATTGGTATTTAGAATCTCCTTTAAAAATAAAGAAACACGTAATCTTTTGTTTTCGGAAAATCCCAATAGGAAGGGTGTAAAAGAGTGCATACTGGGTTGAATGTCTTTCATGAGGATACTTATATTTCAGAACCTGAAGATATTACAGACCTGAAAATTGGTATTTTGGATCTACTTTAAAAGTAAAGAAACAGGTATTTTTTGGTTTTTGGAAAATCCAAATATTGGGGGATGAAAACGGGGGTGAATTTTTTAAAATGAGTGTGTCTACATCTTAAAACTTTATAATTTACAGATGTAAAAATTGGTGGTTAGAATCTCCTCTAAAAATAAAGGAACACGTATTTTTTGTTTCCAGTAAGTCCTAATAGGAGGGGTGTAAAAGGGTGAAAAATGGGTTGAATGGCTTTAATGAGGATACACATATCTCAGAAACGAAAGATATTACAGAACTGATTATTCGCATATGGGATTTCCTTTAAAAATAAAGAAACACGTATTTTTTAGTTTTTGGAAAAGCCAGTTAATGGCGGTTAAACAGGAGTGACAAATTGAGGTGAATTTTTTGAAAGACTATATCTACAGAATATCTTGGAATCGTAAAATGTTACAGACGTAAAAAGTGGGTGTAAATCTCCTGTAAATGTAAAGAAATATAGGTTATTTGTTTTTGGAAACTCTACTTAAGGGGAACCCAAAAGGGGTGAAATTTTTAAATGAGAATTTTTATGGATATCTAAAAAACTTAACATGTTACAGAAGTGAAAAATGGTATTTTTTATCTCTATTAAACATAAAGAAACGTGTATTTTTAGTTTTCGGAAATACCACTTGGGTGGAGGGCGGGGGGGGGGGGGGGTAAAAGTGACTGAAAATGGTGATGAATTCTTTTAATTAGGCTACTGATATCTCAAAAATGAAGATGTTACAGATGTGAAATTTGATATTTGCAATCTGCTTTAAAAGTAAAGAAACACGTATTCTCGGAAAATCCAATGAAGGGGGGGGAGGGGAAGAATTGAAACATTAGTTGACTTAATTGTATGAGAATACATACATCTAATACTAAAGTTGTTACAGACGTGAAAATTCATATTTGGTTCTCCTTTAAAAACAAAGAAAAAGGCGTTTTGGTGGGGAAACCATCTTGGAGGGCGGGAGTGTAAAGGAGTTGAATTCCTTTCATGAGGACACATAAATCAAAAACTGAAGAAGTTAGAGTAGTGATAATTGGTATTTAGAAGATCCTTTACTATTAATGAAACAAGTATTTTTTTGCGGGAAAATTCATTTAGGGGGAGGAGAGATTATTGTGAAATGAAGTGAAAAAAAGTAAATTATTTTTATGTGGATACTTATATCTCAAAACTGAAGGTAATAGATGTGAACATTGGTGTTTGGAATCTCCCTTAAACATAAAGAAACAAGCATCCTTTCAATTCTTTTTCGGGGGGGTGGCTGTAAATAAACTTAACGGCGGTGGGGTGTAGAAGGAGGTGAGACCAATTGATTTTGCTGTTATTAATGTACTTATAAGGATCCTCCATTGCTCAGGAGGCAGCGCGCCGGCCTCTCACAGCTGGGTTCCGTGGTTCAAATCCCGGTTACTCCATGTGGCATTCGTGCTGGACAAAACGGAGGCGGGACAGGTTTTTCTCCGGACACTCCGGTTTTCCCTGTCATCAGCCATTCCAGCAACACATAATAGTAATAATAATAATAATAATAATAATAATATTCCGGACCGTCGTCAAATTGCGGACTGCGATGGAAACGGCTCCTGGACGGGTAATGACTAAGAATGCAGTCCGGTCGCGGGTTCAGTGCCGCCAAGGCACCCAGTATGACAGCACGCCGGATCTCCTGAAGGATTATATCCGTATTAAAAATATTATAAGAAAAGATGGCAAAGATTTACGGACCCAACTGACCTGGAGGAATACCTGAGCCTAACCCGGGAAGTTCGAAATCGATTGCTGGAAAGGAAGATTTAAAAATGGGAGGAAACGTGCCGTAAAATAATAGATCGGAATTTTGGTGGATTCTCGCAGAGAACGAGTCAGATCGCGAATTTCGGCGGATTATATATCTAAAACAATAAGCATTCAATTATAAATTTCAGTATAATACCGTAGCGAAGCACGGGTATCTTGCTAGTTGTAAAATAAAAAAAAAAAAAATTTACCATTCCCTGAGATTTGTTTTACTCAATTACAATTTACAAATTACTTTTTCAACAAGTAATTAGTATAGTTACAGTTAATTGCAAGTACTTTACAGAACGCTAGTCTTAAGGAAATCACTGACATTTTTTTTTTTTTTTTTCTGCATGGGACTGGAATACTACAAAGTTTGCAAGGAAAATGTTGAGAATATTTATATGTATGCATATGACTCTGGCTGAGCCACCATCAAGTAGCACCACCTACACACTATGGTTTCTTTTTCCATTCTGACACGTCATGATTATAATCTCTATGTCTACTGTTTTCACTGTATCCATCTGTGATTTACGTATGTAAAAAATTGTGTCATTCTAATATAAACCGCACTGACCTTATTACTTTCCAAAACATCGTACCTTTCCAACTGGTTATAGGCCCAGGATGCGTGTTTGGAAAGTGATTAAATGTGTAGTGATAAAATACACTGAAAAATAGACACATGGAAATATCGTTACACTGTCAAAATTTGAATGAAGATACCACCTATTCAATACTAAATATATGTTGTACAAGATGTTAGTTTTGCACTGGTTTCGACACATAAGTGTGTCATCTTCAGCCTAAAATTGCAAACTGGGCGAGTAACATATTATATTACTATAAACAATATACATATAATGTGATATAAAATACATATAGTGACAATTTCACACTTACAAATGGAAAGTAGGTAAAATATATGGTGGTATGTTGCAACACATTACAGGTGTTATAGTCTATTGTGGTTGTGAAACTGTTACACATTCAATGTTGGGTTGATGATATGTGAGTTTAAAATCTTGATGTACACATTAAAATGTCGAAGTGAAATTGAAGTCCACTTCTCTGTTGATATCGGTGGAGATATAGGTCAAAATCCAGTAGTCTATATGATTAACAAGGTCTTCTGATAATTATTTATTTATAGCTGGCACATAACAGGTGGTGGGTTGAGTATGGTTTTAGTTAGACTAAAATTGTCTCAGAGTCCACATCTCTTCTTCACATAACAAACATCAAGCATGCTGCACAAGGCTTCACTATCCACATTGAACTGAGACAATTTTAGTCTAACTAAAACCATACTCAACCCACCACCTATTATGTGCTGACTATAAAAATATAATTATCAAAAGACCTTGTTAATCATTTAGACGACTGGATTTTGACCTATATCTCCCCCGATATCAACAGAGAAGTGGACTTCAATTTTACTTCGACATTTTAATGTGTACATCAAGATTTTAAACTCACATGTCATCAACCTAACATTGAATGTGTAACATTATCAACAGTTTCACAACCACAATAGACTATAACGCCTGTAATGTGTTGCAACATACCACCATGTATTTTACCTACTTTCCATTTGTAAGTGTGAAATTGTCACTATATGTATTTTATATCACATTATATGTATATTGTCCCGCAGGAGTTCTTTTATGTGCCAGTAAATCTACTGACATGAGGCTGACATATTTGTGCGCTTCCAAATATCACCGGACTGAGCCAGGATCGAATCTGCCAAGTTGGGGTCAGAAGGCCAGCGCCTCAACCGTCTGAGCCACTCAACCTGGCTTAAACTGTCAAGATCGAGTACTTGGTTCAAGGACGATGGTGAGAGGCCCCCCCTACAAAGAGGTCATAGGTGCTCTTATGTACCTATCAACTGCAATGTGGCAAAGAACACTGGCAAGCAGCAAAGAGGGTACTGAGGTACCTGAAGGGTTCTTCTGTCATGGGAATCACTTTTGGAAGTGATGCCAGTAATTTAACTGGCTATGTAGAGGATGATCGGGCTGAATGCATCAACAATCGCAGATCATACACTGGCTTTGCATTTACAATGTATGGCGGAGTCGTATCTTGGGAATCCAGGAAACAACAGAGAGTGGCATTGTCCTCGATGGAGACTGAATATATGGTCTTGAGTGAGACTTCAAAAGAGGCAGTGCACTTACTACAACTAGCAAGGGAGATAGGCATTAACAGCATATCAACTGTGCAGCTATATAATGACAACATTGGAGCTCCGAAGCTTGCTGGAAATCCTGTTTTCCACTCTCGGACTAAGCACATTGATGTGCGACATCATTTTGTATGAGAGGTTCTTTCTTCTGGGGACATTCATCTCAAATACTTGTCAACTGAGAAGATGCCTGCAGACATATTAACCAAGGGACTACCAAAGAATAAGCACTGGAAGTGCCTAGAATGTCTGGGTGTCAGAAGACTGAAACATTGAAGCTGGTTCAGCCTTGGACAGGGGGTGTTGAGAATATTTATATATAAGTTATTCATATGACTCTGGCTGAGCCACCATCAAGTAGCGCCACCTACACACTACAGTTTATTTTTCCATTCTGACATGTCATGATTATAATCTCTATGTCTATTGTTTTCACTGTATCCATCTGTGATTTATGTATGTAATAAGTAGTGTCATTCTAATATAAACCGTGCTGACCTTATTTCTTTCTGAAACATCGTGCCTTACAACAGAAAAAGTATTACTTATTTATTTGACATTAAGTGGGTGAGATTAAACATGACACCTTGGATCTTTTCCCACCATTTTTATTTTAGATAATGACTTTTAGAATTTCAAATAATTTGCCATTTACTTTGCAAATAAAGTCATTATTTCTTTAGATTCTCATTGCTAAGCCTCAGTGCCTTTGGAGGAAAATTTGTCTTTTCATTAACCAGAAAGATGCCCTGCAGATGCACTTGAAGCAATACTTGAGTTTAATATTAAGACCACCATTGTTATATAATCCTATTTGGAATTACTGGAGAGGTAAGAACTCATGAAGAACTGCTGAAGTTACTGGTTCTGCTCCAGTATTTTTCCCCATTTCTGGTACCGTACATTGTATTGTAGATGAATGATTAGAGTGTAATGATTACTAGAGTGTAACAATTAAGTAAATTACAAATAGAAATTACTAGGAATGTAATCATTACAAGTAATTTGATTAATGTTACTCAATAATGTCTCAACTCTAATTGCAGGAAAGAAATTATTATTTCTCTTATAAATAAGGAAATGAAAAATAATGTTCATTGCATAATATTGCATACAGATTTTAAGTTATTTTGTACTTTTTATTAACATCATTACAGTTAGCAAATATTTTTATGAGGTACATGAATGGGCACAATGTACCTCACAGACGCTTTCCCTTGATAATGTAGAAAAGAAAAAGTTTTATGTAGCTGCCCAATAATGAACTATGAAGTGCTACAATGGGTTTTAAGAAGCTACTGGGGGTGGGAGTCATTTCACATGAATGGTTATGTCAGTATGTTGAAAAATATGAGGTAGGTATTTCTCTGATACATTATGCCTGACAGAGGTTTAATGAAGTGTTGAAGTCTATGGGGAAATTAATACTGAATAACTCTCCTGTTACATTTAACTCATTCTAATACATTTTGAAGCACATAGAAATGCAGTTCTATAATGGACTAGGGCCTGGGTCATAGAGGCGACCCATGTAAAGCACAGCTGAACTGGGTATGTCGACAAAAGCAAACATGAACGGGTGATCTGCATGGAATGCTTTTGGAGGAGACCAACAGCAGAATTTGGCCATAGGAGCTGCAACAGACAATAAGAAGCAAATAACTTTATCTTGTGTTCATTTAAACAAATAAAATAAAAATGTATGTATGTGTGTGTGTGTGTGTGTGCGCGCGCGCGCGCGTGCGTGCGTGCGTGCGTGTGTGTGTGTGTGTGTGTGTGTGTGTGTGTGTGTGTGTGTGTGTGTGTGTGTGTGTGTGTAATACACACATCACAAGAAAATGGCCGAACATGATTTAATTAAAGTTGATATTTAAGGGTAGAGGAGAAGGCACTACAATTTAGGCTATACATAATTTTGTTCTTGCTGGGTGAAATACTAGTTTAGAGGAAATTCTAAAAATGAATTCTCAAATTACCAATGGTCCTATCAATAAATGATATAATATTCTATACTATCACAAATATTCAATACAGTAATTATGCAGAACAACATGGTTTGGAAGCATTTATTAACCCTCCGTCGGGCGCAGCTGGCCTGAGAGGCCAGGAAAACACGTTTTGGCATGCCCTCCCTCCACCCCACTCCCCAGCAGGCCGCCCCAACGAATAGTTTCCTGACTCGTGGCAGTGTATAAGACACCGTACCTCAGTTGACTGCCAGTCTCCATGCGGCACGCCTGTAACTTACGCGGCTTGTGAGGCCGACTGCGCCCGATTACGTCATAATTTTGAAGGTGAGTTTTTTTTCAGTATTTTTTTTTTTTTTTTTTTTGCTAGTTGTTTTACGTCGCACCGACACAGATAGGTCTTATGGCGACGATGGGACAGGAAAGGGCTAGGAGTGGGAAGGAAGCGGCCGTGGCCTTAATTAAGGTACAGCCCCAGCATTTGCCTGGTGTGAAAATGGGAAACCACGGAAAACCATTTTCAGGGCTGCCGACAGTGGGGTTCGAACCTACTATCTCCCGAATACTGGATACTGGCCGCACTTAAGCGACTGCAGCTATCGAGCTCGGTCAGTATATTTTTATTGCAAGGGTTAATTTTACTCGAAATAAGCTTGTTCTGTGTGAAAATTCATCAATATCTTTAGAAATAAGTGCTATTCTGAACCTGGCCTCTCAGGCCGAGTGCGGCTGATAACGTTACATCGATAACTAATTTAAGTATTTATATCTTTAGTTTCAGATTTCCTGCTGAAATGGCCCAAAAATTGTATGATGTCTCCAACCCCAAGGATGTTGCGGAAATACAAAGCATCCTCCTTGAGGATAATAGTGATGATCCTGCTTTAGTTGAGGACTTGGGTGAAGAAAGCGACATTGCTTCTGAGGACGAGGTTGAAGAACGTGAAGTGGACTCAGAAACTGAACAGGAAGGAGGGACTAGTGGTGAGGAAGACGAAGGAGAAGAGAACATACCGGATGCCTTTTTTCTTGGAAGAGACAAACAGACAAAGTGGACCAAAAAGCCATCTCCGGCTGCTGTTCGTCATGCACAACGTCACAACATCATTACACACCTTCCAGGTGTAAAAGGAGATGCAAGAAATTGTAAAACCATATTACAATGTTGGGAATGTTTGTTCAATACCGATATTTTGGAATTGATTGTCAAATATACCAACCAATATATTGACTCAGTCAAAGCCAAATTTGCCAGAGATAGAGATGCCAGAGAAACAGACCTCATAGAAATTAGGGCATTCATTGGTCTATTGTACCTGGCTGGAGCTTACAGAGCAAACCGTCAGAGTCTGGAGGAACTATGGGGAACAGAAGGAGTTGGGATTGAAAAATTTGGCCTCGTGATGAGTATAAAACGGTTCAAGTTCCTCATACGTTGTATTCGTTTTGACGATCGTACCAGCCGTTCACAACGGAAAGAATATGATCGACTTTGCCCAATCCGTGAACTGTTTGATTGTTTTGTTCACAACTGTCAAAAGAACTACATTCCGGGAGAAAATGTCAAAATCGATGAGATGTTGCCAGGATTTCGTGGAAAGTGCGGTTTCAGACAATACATACGATCTAAACCCACCAAGTATGGGATAAAGATATTTTCCCTTGTTGATGCCAGAATGTTCTACACCTACAGTATGGAAATTTACGCAGGAAGACAGCCTGAAGGGCCATATAAAGTAAGCAATAAGCCAAGTGACGTGGTCAAACGATTGGCTGAGCCTATTTTTGAGACAGGGCGTAACATAACCTGTGACAATTGGTTTTCAGACATTGATCTGGTAAATGATTTGAAAGAGAAGAAGCTATCATATGTTGGGACAGTAAGAAAAAATAAAAAGCAGTTGCCGCCCAGTTTTGTCAATGTCAGAGGGAGGGATCAATATAGCAGCTTGTTCGGATTCAACAATGGTAACACTTTGATTTCATACATACCAAAGAAAGGGAAAAATGTAATTCTCATTTCATCACTTTGTGAAACTGATGCCATTGATCAATCTACTGGAGTGCAGAAGAAGCCAGAAGGGTTTACATTCTACAATATAACCAAAGGTGGAGTTGACACAGCTGACCAAATGTCTGCAACTTTCAATGTGAGTCGGAACACAAGACGCTGGCCGATGGTCATTTTCTTTGCCTGTCTGAACATAGCCGGCATAAATTCCCAAGTGATTTCGATTGGAAATGGACTGGAAGCACTAAGAAGGAGAATCTTCCTCAAAACTTTGTCTCATCAACTAGTGATTGGACATCTAGCCCGGCAAAGTCTGAACACCAGTGGAATGCCTACTCAGCTGCAATTGCGCTTGAAAAGGTTTTTGCCCCAAAAAGAGCGTGAAACGTCTTCCTCCATACCTCCCAAAAGACGCAAGTGTGGTACATGCATGGCTGAAACAGGATTCAGAAGGATGACAAATTACGAGTGTCATAATTGTCATGAACCAATCTGTCTAAGCCACGTAAAACCGCTGTGCCAGACCTGTTATTCAGCTGCTGATTCTGAAGATTCATCGTAGGTTTCTGTTCACATCTGCGGCAAAGAAGGATGGTCCCACGTCAGAAGACAGTGTATTTCACCTTTGTATTTCAGTTCTTTTCTTTTATAATGTTTAATTAGTCTAATTTTAACATTTCTTTTGTGATAAGTGATCAATTTTTGATGTTTTAGTTTAAGCTTTATTTCATGTAATAAACACTTTCTTTCCCATTAGTTTGGTATATTTGCCTTCCTTAGATCCTAGCAAAGTATTAGATCCTAAGCAAACTATTAGGTAGAGAGGAGGGGTTAAAATATATGGGTGGCCTCTCAGGCCGGCTGCGCCTGATTTTGTTTCGTTCAGAGGTGCGCCCGACGGAGGGTTAAGAATTATTATTAACTTTTATCTCTTTCAATTATTTCAGTTCTTATGTTGATATCCTTGCTAGTTAGGAATTTGCTTTTAAGTATAGTTTGAACAGTTACACTTTTGCTGAAATACATAACCTACCAGCATTAATCCTGATGTTCTTTATATTCTTATAAACATCACTATTCACAACCTGGTTAAGGGGAAGTTTTGGCATAAGTATCTTCATGTGATTCAAATTGTATTACTGGGCTGATCATCTTTGCACGAAGAGCGATGACACTTCCACCACCTTCTGTGAGAAGTGGTATCGTGCATTTATAACAATACAATTACTTTCTTCTCCATCCACCTCATCTATGGTATAGCTGAGTTACAGTGGGTTCAAGCACTGCTTGTTGGCCTCTGCTATGTCCATTGAGCTTGCAAATATTGACCCTATACAACTCAGATCTAAGCATTTAGCCAGATATTTAAAATACAATATTTGAATTTGATGCGTAGCAGTACAGGCTATGAAAGTATAAGAGGAAATAGTATAGTATAATGTCTATTTCCCATCTATTTTTTTCTTTATGTTACAGCTTTTAGTGCTGGGAGTGTCTAAGAACTCATTCTAATACATTTTGAAGCACATAGAATTGCTGTTCTATAATGGACTAGAAAAAAATAGATGGGAAATAGACATTATACTATACTATTTCCTCTCATACTTTCATAGCCTGTGCTGCTACGCATCAAATTCAAATACTGTATTTTAAATATCTGGCTAAATGCTTAGATCTGAGTTGTGTCATCTTGACACTGACCTGCATGTCTGGTTGTGAGATGATGATGATAAAAGAGGTAGGAAGAGAGTGAAACCCAGTGTCAGCACATAGCCTGCTACCGAGCTCAATAACTGCGGCCAGAATCCAGTGTTCGGGAGATAGTGGGTTCAAACCCCACTGGCGGCAACTCTGAGAATGGTTTTCTATGGTTTCCATTTTCACACCAGGCAAATGCTGAGGCTGTACCTTAATTAAGGCCACAGCCGCTTCCTTCCCACTCCTAGCCCTTTCCTGTCCCGTCATCACCATAAGACCTATGTGTGTCGGTGTTACATAAAGCAACTTGTAAAACAAAACAAAAAATCATAGCCTGCTCTTGCCAAATTAAATCAAGGGGTCTGCTCACATTGTCAGACCATAGATACTTGACACCTTAATGATGAGTTCCCACCTATTAGTAAATGAAAACATGAGCTTACTGCTGGGTGCTGAGGCGTCACAACCAAATTCGTTAACATCAAGGTACACCTTCTGGGTGATGTGGCTGACTGGAAGAGAACTGTTGTGGTCCATTAAGTTAGAGAAATCTGCAGTTGAGCTGAACATAGCTGTTACACCCATCTGGAAAGGAAAGAAGCATTTCCAGTAACAAGTTTGCTTGTTTGCTTGCTTGAGATTAAAGAGTATTTGTATCATCAACTCTAGAAATAGGACTTCAGTATTGATGAAGTAATGACCAAGTGCAACAGAGATCATGAACATTATTATCTTATATCCCATATCCTGTATTCTTTTCTATAGAAAAGTGTAACTTAATCAGTTTAACTGTGCAATCAGTTATTTTTCCAAAATACTTAATATTTTTTGAGAAATGAGCAATTTCATCATCTGTACGATGTTCAGCAGCATATACTTAATATTGCATAACAGGTCAACTTATGCTCAGATATTACTGTATAATGGTAAGGTGATATCATCTTACATTTTACAATACAAGGTCTTTACAAAAGAATAATGGTGTTTCGTTAGTGAATAAAATAGTTATTTCCTGCCTTAAATGGGTACAACTTGTGCCATTAGGAGGAGTCACTGTCCAAGTTTGAGATGCATTATTCATAGTACTTTAATGTCCACGCCCTTGTTCACAAAGCACACATCGATCAAACCAACCCCAAAGATTCTTGGAGGGACGTAAAGATAATGTGATGTGATATGTAAACATTATCTTTAACAGATCCCCAAAGTAAACAATCACATGGCATGGGGTCCAGCAAATGGAGTGGCCACAGGAGAAAGTTGTTGTCATCTCTAGCACAGCCAATCCAGCGTTGTAGAAGAACACGATCGAGGACCACTTGTATATTCTTGTGAAAATGAGGAGGAAAATATAGAATTTGGGATACAATCACTTTAATAAGGGATTTTCACCCCTCAAATTGGAGAACACGCCTTCTCCTGCTGACTCATCATTTTTGAAACTGTGGCTTCATGGCCCTGTAATGAGCATAAACAAATGTCCAGTAATACACTGCAAACTTGGACAGCTGCTCTTCCTAATGACACAAGTTCCACCTGCGTAAGATGGGAAATGGCTATTTTATTTGCTTACAAAACCCCACCATTCTTTTGAAAAGACCCTGTACATTACTTGGATTATAGAGCGCTAAAATTAAGTTTCACCTTTGTAAGGTTATCCTTCAGATCAATTGTTTCTTCAAATTTAAATCTGGGGAGCCACAACTCCACTTCCTTGTTTTTCATGGACTTTAAGATGGCACTTATATTCAGCTGTGAAATCTTCTTCTCGAGTTTGGCGATGCCATCAATCTCATAGGGCAGAAAAATTAGCATGCTTATGTTCTTGCCCTAAAAATAAATGAACATAGTAGTCACTTCAAATTACTCCAAATTTGAGAAAATGTCTACTGTTAGTACATATTCCTTCTGACTCCATGAATTGTTTATTAGTCAGTACTGTACGAAGTAGTATGCAGATCTTTTTGTAACTAATTTGAAATGGATCAGTATCGTGATACTTTATATTTTAAATTTATAGTTAATCTAAACATATTTAAATTTGCTATAGTAAAAAAATATGAAGCTTTTAAAATAAATAGGTTATATAAACAGGGTAAATAATGTGTAATATGATGAGTAGCTTATATATTGAATTGCAAGTAATAAAATCAAACAATATAAGGCATGTCACATATATTTGCACTACTTAATTAAAGGAATTAATAATTAAAAATGGAGTCTCCACATTAACTTTGGTTTTTGTTGAGTTGTATTTAATCATATTTCATCAATTTTCATACATTATTATTATTATTTTTTGTTTATTATTTTTCTCGAGATCTACAGTAAACAATACCCTTTTGATCTGATAAATGAGAAAAATAACATTGTACAACCTACAGCCAGATTTAAACTAAAATGATATAAACCACAAATGTTGATAAATGGCCATGCTTACTCCTTTCCAGAGATCCAATGGCCATTGCATTACGGCAGTAACGGCACACATATTTACAACGGCAAAATTAAATTGTTAGAGTATTATGGCAAAATTAAATACAAACTAAAATGGTATGAAATGCACCACTGATAGGAGCAAAATTAAATGACAATGAATGCCAGATGCTGATACCAGTTGACTTGACAATGTTGCGCACCCGCTGGGGTTACGCAACATTAACCATGTCCCAGATTGTCTGCCTAAGTCAGCTAGTCTGGCAGCACACTTCCACTCCTAGCAAACCCAGGCAAGATCGCATGTACTGCTGAGTGCTCATACTTTTCTGTTTACACAGGGCAGACCTCTATAATTTAAATTCCTTAATGACATACTCAATCTGTTGTACTGCAGTACCTCTATTACCTCACAACCATTGCACTCTTTAGAGTTCCAGCTTGCCCTCAATTGAGCAACGAGAAGGCAGTCCAACGCTTTGACCTCTTCGACTATATACTCCGCCAGCTCTACTTCCAATAAACAAACAACACTATCAAATAACCACTAATTACTTTTCCACATTACCTTCAGACTTACAATTAGCACCATACTTATGCATCTAACATTACACCAATTTTTCATTTTCCTCAACCTTATACCACCTATTCCTACTCCAGATCGTTTACAGATTCTCTTACTATATACCAATTGCAACTTATACTTCATTATGTGCCAAAACTCCCTCCTACTCCACAATCATTTGCTTACACTTAACACTCCAAATCAACTCCAGATTACCTTACTACATACCAAATAATGACCTTATTACTCTTACTCAATCTGCTGTACTGTACTATCTCACCATCACTGCACTATTTAGATTTCCATCTTTCATCATCAGTACACCAAATATTCACTTTTCTCAGCCTTATACCAACCATATTCATCAATTCACTATTCATACCAAACACATATTCACCTACAATTGCCATACTTCATTCCTAAATCCAATAAACAACACACCAATAACTTTACCAAATTTTCTTATACCTCCCATTCGCCTCTTACCAAATATTCGTTCTCAGCCTTATACCACCATAAACAAACCTCCAACAAATAACACTCTCAAATAACCCACTAATTACTTTTCCATATTACCTTCAAACTTCCATTCTCTCCAATCTCATACCTCCCATTCGCTTCTTATTCATATATCAAACTCTCCATGCTCCTACCTCCCACTCACTTCTTATTCATCAATTCACTATTCATACCAAACAAAGTTCACACACAATTAGCATCCAGCATATACATCTATCATTACACCAATTATTCACTTTTCTCAACCTTCATTTTGCCTTCAAGCTTTCATCTTCATTACACCAAATATTCACTTTTCTCAACCTTATACCACCATATTCTTCAATTCACTATTCATACCAAACATATATTCACATAAAATTGCCTTACTTCACTCCTAAATCCAATAAACAACACACTAATTACTTTACCAAGTTTCCTTATCCAATTACCTTCAAGCTTTCATCATCAATACAGCAAATATTCATTTTCCTCAATCTTCACCACCATTTCCATCAATTCACTATTCATACCTCACACAGACTCACATAAAATTACCATACTTCACTCCTAAATCCAATAAACAACACATAATTTACTTTATCAAATTTCCTTGTACCTCCCATCCACCTCTTATTCCTACATCATACCAAACACAGATTCACATACAAATAACATAAAATTACCCTAGCCCATTTCACAAAGATACCACGCTCAATCCTTTTGTTGTCACTCTGCCTTCTGTAACAATTCTCTTACTTCTTGCTAACTTTATTAGCGTTTTTATGTTTTTTAGCAGTACCCTCATCATTTCCTCCTGTTTCCCACATGTATCTTAGGCTTCTACTTCTTAAACTTCTGCTCCACCCTTCGTTCCAGCCCTGCTCTACTCTCTTCCAGGTTGCCTCTGAGCATTCCCTTTCCCTCTGAGCCGCCATTTCTTCACTGTTTCCACTCTGCTGACTTCCTTTGATTCTAGCTGTAACTGTGTCTGTGACCCTAGGCCTACCTTCTCTTGCCCCATTATCCTCTGCTCCTTCCTTATCAGTGTTTATGATCGCATTTTCACTTGGCACCTCTCCCTGTCTCTTTTCGCACAGCACATTGTTTCTTTTGGTATTAACATTACTACCTCCCCCCCCTCTTCTCTCATATCACTATCTTTCACTTGCCTATCTTCCCCACTAATCGCTACAGTTCTCTGTGTTTCTTCGTGTTGTTTTATCTTCATTTCTAGGTCCATCAATCTATTTACAGACCAGATTCTACTCCAGTTGCTGCTTGACACCACTAGTTCTTGTCCTCTGATAGTTGCTCTCACCCCTTGATTTCTAGCTCGTATCATGTGTTTTCTAAGTATTTTTTTGTTCCTGATCGCCTCCATTCCCACGTCCCTCTTGATCCATATTTTTTCCCTCTGCATGTTACCTGCACTGCTAACCACAATATCAGCCATCAGTGTAGAAAACAGTTGTACTTTGATAGGCCTGTTGCCTCTAATTCTTCCCACTCTCTGCACATCGTCTATGTCCACTTCACTAAAATTAACTTTCATTTTCCCCTGAATTAAGTCCACTACTTTATAGGTTGTAAGCACTTTGTCCTCTCTCATCTCCTCAGGCACACCATATATAAATAGGCACTTCTTCCTGCAATGTAAAGTGTTGGATTCCACTTCTGCTTTCAGTTTCAGCGTCTCCTCTTCTAATCGTTCTATTTTCTCCCTTAATGCTGCACTTTCCTCACTTGTGATGTTGTATCGTCTGCTCTTTCTCGGAACCATCCCTTCATTTTTTCAAACTCCCTCGTTTGTTCTTGAATCATATTTTGGAGTTGCTCAAAGGGGCAGACTTCTACAACCACCTCTTTTACAACTCTTCTGATTGCTTCCATGTCTTCCCAGCTCATATTTTCACTAGATGTCTGACCTAGGTTCAGCTCGACCCCCCCCAATCCATAGCAATATTATAATCACCGCCACTGATAGCATTAATTCTCCTTTCACTTCCATTTCCATTTTACGCCCTCCTGATTTCACTTCTTCTTTCTTCTTTCTTCCCTGCCATTCTCCTATAATCGCCCTGTATTGTTCCACACCAATCATTGTCGGTAAACTCCTCAGTACCTTCCTGCACTCAGCACCTGCACTCCCTTCTCCCACTCCAGGGACCCTCCACTCAATACGTCTGCACTCGTCAGTGGCTTAGGCTGTACTGCAATGTTCATACATGATGATACTGCTTGTTGTTTAAAGAGGCCTAACATCTATAGTAATCAGCCCAGTTTTCATACAAAATATCTGGAGAATTTTATTCAAAATGAACCATAAACAAACAGCAGTTTGAGTAGCCTATCTATTTTGGCAACTGGCATCATATGGAGAATAGGTACCATAATCTATTTTAACCTTTCTATAGAAACACATATAGATGTGAAAACTGCCGTAGATTGATAGGGTGAGTTATTAGAAAATAATACTATCCAATTATAGTTCGGTTGTGTCAATTAGGCCTACTTCTAACACTAATTTTTAAAGGGAATCGCCACTTTGACATTCACATCTAAAGAGTACCGGTACTGGGACCAAAAGCAGTCACAGCTATTGGTGTTCCATCTTTGTAACTATAATTAATATTTTCTCTTAAGTTGGGAAATGATAATACAAAAGTGATTTGAGGGTCCTCTGGGCTTTCAAAGAAGAACTTGAATGATTAAATGAACTTCCCTTGGTACATCTCCCTTATGGACAGCAAGTAGGCTATAGAGTCCAGCAGAAATATCTGATGATTTTACAATCTTATTGTAAGAAGATCCATTGGGATGGGAACCTTGAACTTGAAAGCAGGTGTGGTCAAACTCAGAAACTTCCAGTGACAATGGATAGATACAACACAACTTGGCAAGTGTTTGTTGTGGAAGTATATTATAAAAAGAATCTGTTATTCTTAACCAACAAATATTTTGCATAGCTTTTAACATTCATTAGAACAACATGTTCCAGGCTAGAATACTGTGAAACTATGGGTTTCAATCTTTTGAGAAAGAAGCTTCTGCAATGAAAAGGAAACCCTTAGGAAGAGAACCTACTGTATGTCAAAGCATTTTCAACACATTTGTTGCTGGTAGCAACTTTCGAAAATTATGTTTTCAAGCTGCTGTCCTTAGTAAAAATTATTGTTCAGATACATGATAGAGCTTCAATAATGTGTGGCTCTGTTGATTAAGTATGGGAAAAATTAAAGATTTCTACCTTCATGCCCTATATATTCACTCTTACACTCATCTACTGTATTTATTAATGGGCCCAGAAACTTCACAGAATATATCACCCAGGAATTTTTTCTTAATGTATCAATATTTTCTGAATTGCTTTTTAAGATTAATACAGCATTTGCCTACTTTAGAGACTGAGGAAGCTAGTGGGTATTCCTCGTTGCTGTATAACTGGATGGGACTTCAGTCTACCACTCTTGGAGTTGTTTATGAAAATGAAGAGGACCTACTACAAAGTTTTGCCGAGTTTAAAAATTCTGCCCATGATAAGACTAATCTGGAGGCCAACATGCTTCAACATTATTTGGAAGACAAAAATTTCCTCGCTTGATAGCACTTTTTTTTTTTTTTTTTTTTTTTTTTTTTTTTTTTTTTTTTTTTTTACAATCAGTGCTTCACGTTGATATATAATCGGCTCCAGTTAAGATCAACAAATGCCACTGCAGTAAAAAGCACATTGTCACCTTTCATTTTAGAGAATCCTTATCATCAGATACGCTACAAACAATATGTTTGCTGTTTCATCCTGCAAACCCTCTCTGAGGAAGGACAGTAAATACATCCACGGCATCCCTTGCCTGTTATAAGAGGCAACTGGCATTAATTCTACTTACTTGTGCAAGACTGCATACTCCTGTTCAACCTTCCTTGATCAAAACTTGTTCTCTTCTGACCCTGATGGTATTACTGTATGTTTTATGAGGTCTGGGTTGTCTTTCTTTTTTCACACCCTTCACAGCACTTCTGTTCCTTTTACCAGTACCCTCGTTCATCTTCCATATTTTCCTATTGTTAGTGTTAAAGTTGTACTTGCTCTTAAAACAATCATCGCTATCTTCACCCAATTATCCTGAAAGTGACAGCAAATTGAAGCTAAGGAAGTATGTGATCACATCATCCAGAAAGCTAATCACTGCTTCCAATCTATGACTTATTTAGATGCAGCAAAGTTGCTAAATTATAGGGGTTTTTATTTGACAATTTATCCAATCGATTTCCTGAACATGAAGTTGCTGTAAAAATGTACATGTTCTACTTAAGAGAATATCAAAACAGAACTGAGTGTCATGTAAGATGGCCTGAATTTAGGAACATTGATGAAAATGTTCAATTATTACAAAACACAATCTTGAGCAACCTGCAAAATTCATTTCTATAAATGTCAAAGATGTCAAAAATCTAGGCCACAGCACTTATGACTACTTCTGAGCCAGAAATATGTGTCTCATGTCTAAAATACGTACCAAAACTTTCTTAAGGTGTTGGTGCAACATGTCTATAGGATAAAGCATGATTTCAATGATGGAGAGTTTTAACTTCAGAATCATCGGTAAGTTTTGTTGTAACAAAGAACACCATAAAGACTTATTCACTATGGGGATGTATTCACTATTTCATCATTAGATAAACTTATAATTCAATAATTGATACTGTGTAGCATATTCATAATTTTTCCACCAGCTGCTTCTGCTGTTAAGTAATATAATTCTGAAACATTGACTAAATGCTTCTCTAGGCTTCCTGTTCTCTTAGATATGCTTTTATTTCCCACATCCATTAAAAGATCTCATCATTTTGAGGTCTTTTGAACTCTATAATAACTATTATCACCTTCAACAACATTCTACTAGCTTTTAACATTCTCCTTCTTCTTCCTCCACTAATTTTTCCACATCCTGGTGAGGTCAGAGGTGAAAACTGTGTTGCATGTATGGAGTTGTCTCTGTGTTACAGATGGATACCCCTCCTGATGCCAACCAAATGAATAGGGTTGTATTCACTATTGCATATATCTGTAGTGATTGATAGTGCGATGTGTTACTGGTGTATGAAGGTGTGTGTATTGAGACAAATACCTAGTTCTTGAGCCAAAGGAATTAATAAAATGCAGACGGAATCTCCAACACGACCAGGAATCGTACCATAACTGAAGGCCATGAGACAAACCTTTCAGGCATGAAGCCGGATATTACCTTCTAACATTACCAAATACAAATTCTTATTGTGAAAACTGTAATTTCCCATTATTCATCATATTCTGAACTCATTTGGATCCATACCTTCCGACGGTTAACTGTTTACCTCAAGAACTCACGTTGAAAGGTAACCGTAGAACCCGAGTCTTTAGTTTTTTGAGGTCCACATAGTTGAAGGTTTCCACCTGACTCATCATTGTTACTGTTCTGCTTGTAGTCTTGCTGACATTGAATGGTTTCTTGGTGGTACAATTGACAGTGAAGGGCCATAACCAAGTTCCTTGGAGATAGAGGGCACTCACCAGGACCAGACCTGAGTCGGCAGAGAGAGAACCTGCAGTGACAGGGAGAAAAATAATTAATAATAATGTAGGTATAAGAAGAGAGGAACTGTATATTATATTGCTTGTCACTATCAGTCACTACTGATTGGCATTTAGGGTAGTTACCCACGTGGTAGATTCCCTATCTGTTGTTTTCCTAGCCTTTTCTTAAATGATTTCAACGAAATTGGAAATTTATTGAACATGTCCCTTAGTAAGTTATCCCAATCCCTAACTGCCCTTCCTATAAACAAATATTTGCCCCAATTTGTCCTCTTGAATTCCAACTTTTTTTTCATATTGGGATCTTTCCTACCTTTAAAGACACCACTCAAATGTATTTGTCTACTAATGTCATTCCACGCTATCTCTCCACTGACAGCTCGGAACATACCACTGTCTAGCAGTTCATCTCCTTTCTCCCAAGTCTTCCCAGCCCAAACTTTGCAACACTTTTATAACGCTACTCTTTTGTTTTGTTGGAAATCACCCAGAGCAAATCAGGTTGCTTTTGTATGGATTTTTTTTTTTACAGTTCTTGAATCAAGTAATCCTGGTGAGGGTCCCATACACTGGAACCATACTCTATTTGTGTTCTTACCAGAGACTTACATGCCCTCTCCTTTACATCCTTACTACAACCCCTAAACACCCTCATAACCATGTGCAGAGATCTGTACCCTGCATTTACAATTCCATTTATGTGATTACCCCAATGAAGATCTTTCATTATATTAACACCTAGGTACTTACAGTGATCCCTATAAGGAACTTCCACCCCACCAACACAGTAATTAAAACTGAGAGGACTTTTCCTATTTGCAAAACTCACAACCTGACTTTTAACCCTGTTTATCATCATACCATTGCCTGCTGTCCATCTCACAACATTATCGACGTCATTTTGCAGTTGCTTACAATCTTGTAACTTATTTATTACTCTATACAGAATAACATCACCCACAAAAAGCCTTATCTCTGATTCCACTTCTTTACTCATATCATTTATATATATAACAAAACATAAAGGTCTTATAATACTGCCTTGAAGAATTCCCCTTTTAATTATTACAGGGTCAGATAAAGCTTTGCCTACTCTAATTCTCTGAGATCTATTTTCTAGAAATATAGCCACCCATTCAGTTACTCTTTCATCTAGTCCTATTGCACTCAATTTTGCCAGTAGTCTCCCATGATCCACCCTATCAAATGCCTTAGACAGGTCTATCATGATTCAGACCATTCGACCTCCTGAATCCAAGATATCTGCTATATCTTGCTGGAGTCCTACAAATTGAGCTTCAGTGGAATAACCTTTCCTAAACACAAAGTGCTTCCTACTGAACCGGTTATTGATTTTGCAAACATGTCTAATATAATCAGAAAGAATGCTTTCCCAAAGCTTACATGAAACGCATGTCGAACTTACTGGCCTGTAATTTTCAGCTTTATGTCTATTATCCTTTCATTTATCCACAGGTGCTACTATACCAACTCTCCATTCATTTGGCATAGCTCCTTCATGCAAACAATAATCAAATAAGTACTTCAGATATGGTACCATATCCCAAACCGGTCTTTCATTGACATCTCCATCTCAGAGGACTACTCTCTCTTCCCACACATTCTATAACTTTTTGTTCGGCCGGGGTGCTGCTACATCTATACCTTAGCACCTCGCCGAGTCAATAACACATGTCGGCTGGCCCCAAGTTGGTGGACAGCCTTCCCCAGCCATGTTTTCTTGCATCGTCTGTTCTGTTGATCCCGCCGTCTCGGACGAGGACATTTATAGTGACCTCCGCACGACCGGTGTCGCTTTTGTACAAAGATTCTACCACGGCCCTGATCCAGCACCAGAGGTCCTCCTCTACTTTGACTCTGCAACTGCCTCCCTCTCAGTCTAGGATAATGGAGTGCTCAATAATCGCCGCCTCCCCAAGTGATCCCCACACCACCACACATTCAAGCTGAGCTCGATGCCCATGAAGAACTTGCTGCGTGTGCTGTACAAATGCCTTCTCCGTCTTCCTCACCCCCATTACCTGCGTCTTCCCGCCCTCCCATCACCACTACCATATCGGCTCCCACCTCCGCTCATATTTCGTATACCCTACCTGTCCCCACTACCACCACCATCACTTCTGCACACACCTCTTCCCTCCTTCCTCTTATTACCACAACTACGTCCCATCATTTCCCCCTATTGATGGCTTCTCTTCCCATCTATCCCTCCCACCACTGCTCTCACAATTCACCCTCCATCTACTCAGCTATCTGCCGAGGGACCTTCCACCGATCCTCTCAAGAACGTGGTATAGCCACCTTCGACACCACCGCCATCTGCA
Organism: Anabrus simplex; assembly: GCF_040414725.1. Lineage (NCBI taxonomy): Eukaryota > Metazoa > Arthropoda > Insecta > Orthoptera > Tettigoniidae > Anabrus > Anabrus simplex. The sequence continues at coordinate 521,460,442 of NC_090265.1, read as the reverse complement.
CATCACTTCGCCTGCAGCTGTGTCATCTGAGGTGTGGATCCCAGCATAGTGCCTGCAGTCATCGCTCAAGACTTTCGCCAGGCAGGCCTCCCTGTACGACTACCTAGGTACAGCATAATCTCTGATCCTCTGATCCAGCCCTTTGGTTTCAACTTACCAGGGAGAGTATGGATATCACTGAACAGGGCTTGAATGTACCATGGAAGATGAAAGTTCTGACTGTACAAGTGGGGAAAACCTATGAGTCTCATCTGTAACAGCGATGACATACCATAGACTAATCAGCATGTAACCATGGACTATCCACAGAGAAGGTTTGAAGTATCTACCCAGGACCTGCACAGTGCCACCAAAGAAGCTGTCAGCTGGCTGAATACGCTGAGTATTATGTTTTGATTTTCTTGGTGTTCAATAGTGCAATACCTGGATCAGTCTGGTGGAATTTGTAGGAGCTCAAATACGTCAGCCTTGTGTTGGTAGATTTACTGGCACTTAAAAAACTCCTGTGGGACTAAATTCCAGCACCTCGGTGTCTCCAAAAAGTGTAAAAGTAGTTAGTGGGACATAAAGCAAATAATATTATTTAATTAATAGTGCAATAATAACCTACTAATTGTACATATGATATATAAGCAGGACTCAAAATCCCAGGTACAAGGTGACCATTGGTGATTGGAAATACAAGTCTGGTGCTTAGGATTTTCTGACTTTGGTATTCCAAAATTTACTGCTAGTAGATCTGATTTTTATGTGAATGGATGGAGTAAAAACAGGCATAAAGGAAGGCATTTACACAAGTAGAGGTACATGCTTCCCTTAGTGCACCATCACTGCATGCTCTACATAAAAGGCTTGCAGTGGTGTCTCAACAGCACAGTTGGAAAAGTGTAGTAATCTAACTGATGAGCGCACTGCTACACTGGGGCAAAACTCTGGTAATTTCATGACTGAAAAGCCTAAAGAGCTTAAGTGTTTTTACAGTATATTTGTTACCAGATAAAGTTCAAAGTTTCAGATTTACCTCGAATGTGAAATATATTTCATTATGTTGGGTTATGAGTGTGCAATTACATGAGTAGAATAGTAGTACCAGTTCTTCTCTTCAAGCTGACAAAGAAGCTTTGGTTCAATATGAAGCAAAATGCAGAAAGGAAAGGTTTCTCAAGAGCATAAATACCTTTGAAATGTGCACCTGGGTATTTGATTCTTTTACCTGGCCAGAAAGGAATGAACTAGAGAATTTTGAAGAAAGGGAGATCGAAACATTAGTACCATACAGCATTTGGGTTCGGTTCTACCATGGACTTTGGGCAAAGTAAAACAAAGAAGTCAATAGGAATGATCAGAATTCAAAGTGCTTGGCAAGTGGCTGAAGTTAAGGGAATTTTTGAGCAAAGTTGTGACCAAAAAAAAAAAAAAAAAAAAGTTGCTTCATATCGTATTTAGTGTTATCTGCGCAAAGTGTTTCTTGTGAGATAGGGTTTAGTTTAATGGGGCAAATAAATAATGCTATTTGCTCTACGTCCCACTGACTACTTTTACAGTTTTTCAGAGATGCCAAGGTGCCGGAATTTAGTCCCACAAGAGTTCTTTTGTGTGCCAGTAGATCTACCAACATGAGCCTGACGTATTTGAGCACCTTCAATTACCACCGGACTGAGCCAGCATCTAACCTGCCAAGTTGGGCTCAGGAGGCCAGCGCCTCAACCACCACTCAGCCTGGTCCAAATAAATGATGATTGGAGGTCATCAATGTGGTCTGACAGCCTTACTACTTTAATATTTATTGACATGAAAGAGTCACCATTAGAGAGTTTTGATCCATCCAGAACAGTGAAAAGTTGGTATTTCAGTACAAACTACAAGACATGTGTATGGACATGCCGCACACAAAACATACGCTGCTGCTTTGTAAAATTTAGCTTATATTTTCTTCATTTGTTGTAATCTTTGAGGGACAGCCTGTACACTAAGTTAAGTTTGTACTTTTTATACCAGTAACTATAATTTAAGCCCAAAATATGTAGGCCTATGCATCACACTGTGTTTGTATTATTGTGGCATCTGGTTTCCAGAATTGGTACCTAGGTCAGAAGAAAATTTTTCAAGCCCTATATATAAGTATAACCCAATCTAATTATGTTGCTTGATGTAAGAGAGTAGAAATATTTTGTAATTATTATATATATCCTCATTCTGCCATTAGAAATATATAACCTATATAGTAGTAATGGTAAAATTCATTATGAATGAAATATCATTTTTGAAAATAAAATGACAAATTCAATGAGTGATATCAGGTTATTTTTAAAGTTATGGGCATTTTTACTGTTGTTTGTTTTGAATGTTCTTTGGGCAGTTGTACTGTTAGAAAATACGGTAACCAATTTTTTTTCAAGCAGTGACATTTTATAAAAAGGAGAAATATGTCTTGTTAAGCACAGATGCAAGACATCAAGTGTTTCTATCCCAAGAGTCTGATACTGAGGATCAAAACTGTTTGAAAGTACTTCAACAAGTTGTGAAGCCAGTATCATCTTTTATTAATTTTTATCATCACTATGGTAATAGATGTCAGCATTAAAGGATTATGTGGTGTTCCACTTTTGTTGGCTTTGATATTGGCTCAGATTAGACCTCTGATAAGTGATCTGTTATTTAATCTAACCTTTAGAGACTACTTCTTTTATCTTTTCCTGTGTTTTCTTCTGAATCCTGCTGTTGATGACTCTGGCAGCTTGCTCAGCATCTTTACTGAAGTCCACCAAGAGAGCCTCAGTCAAGAAAGTGTTGAGAGCTGTTGTCTGGAACTCTTGTTTGATTGTAACATGTGTTGGAACAAAAAGCTTATTGACTATTTCAATGGTCATCAAGTCACAGCTCTGAAATCAAGAAGAGACAATTTTATTGAAATATTTATTACCCAAAAGTTCTCCACGAACACAGATAGATAAGGACCCACCAACACATATGTAAAACTGAATAATTGTGAGACATGTTAATATGATAGCTCTCAATTCACTTATAAGAGACGGATGATGATGGGAAGAGTACAAGAAAAAGTAATTGAATCTCAATTACAGTTACCGGTACATGAGAAATATTTTGCTCAATTACGATTACAAATTAATTTTTACCCAAAATTACAATTACTTTAGAGAATGTTCGTCGTAAGGAAATCATTGATTTTTTTTTTTCACTTGGGACTGGAATAATACAACAATTTGCAAGGAAAAGTAATGAAAATATTATATAATTTTATGTGGTCTTTTAGCATAGAGGCATTCAATGGCTATCATCACTATACCGATCACCACTTGGGAAGGTCCTTGGCCACGCAGAGAGAGAAGAGACGACAGTGCCTGATGTTGCTGGCTCTCCATCCCTCACCACAGCCGACTGGAGATGCGTTTCTATTTGCATGCTATTGGATGAAGGTCACGCGTTTACCAAAGGGGACACCAGGACAAGGACCAACAGAAATGGTGACTGCTATAGGTGAGACTAAACATAATACCTTGGAATTTTCAAAATGATCTTTCCCCATCTTATTTTATTTTAATTAATGACTTTTAGTGTTTGATATTATTTTTCATTTACTTTGCAAAATAAATAAATTGTTTCTTTAAATCTCATCACTAATCCTTGACAATTTAAAGGGGAAAGTACATCTTTGCATTTGCTGAAAAGATGCCCTATAAGGGCACTTGAAGGAATACCTGCTTTTACCATAATTTCAAGATCATTGTTGGAATGTTTTTGAAAGTACTGGAGAGGTAAGAGAGTACCTCGTTATCTTCATCATAATTTAGTTTTTCACATTTCTGCTTCCGTACGACGTAAGTAAATTACTACCGGGTGAGCTGGCCGTGCGGTTAGGGTCGCGCAACTGCGAGCTTGCATCCGGGAGATAGTGGGTTCGAACCCTATTGTCGGCAGCCCTGAAGATGGTTTTCCATGGTTTCCCATTTTCACACCACGTAAATGCTGGGACTGTACCTTAATTAAGGCCATGGCCGCTTCCTTCCCACTCCTACCCCATTCCTATCCCATCGTCTCCATAAGACCTGTCTGTGTCAGTGCGACTTAAATCCATTAGGAAAAAAAAAAGTAAATTACTAAAACGTAACAATTACAATTTAATTTCAAGAAGTAAATTAAAAGTAAAAATTACATTTTTAAAAAGTAATGGTGCAAGTAAAAATGATTAAGAATGTAATTGTTACAAGTAATTTGATTACTTCCCAACTCTGTAAATACATACGTAAAGGAACACACAAATGTCAAATCTAGTCATATATGGGAGAATGGCACATTAAGAGGAACACATATTAGGGTAAACACAATGACTGATCAGCATCAGAAGAAGGATTATGTACTCGTATTCATGTTCCTGCCTTTCTGCGACATAACATTAGACTTTATAAGAAATAAATATGTAGGGCCTACTATGGGCAGTGATATTCTTTTTCAATTTCTATGGCATATCATGGAATGTAAGGTTTCTTGACATAGGTCTCTTCTTACATTTATGTTTTTCAGCATTTGCTTTGTTTATTTTTGCAATTTTGCTCTTTACAAAGACCCCAACCAGTTCTGTAGAATTCATTTCACAGTGAGCTACTGGCAGCCAGATAAGTTCAACTTAATTTTTAGTGATTTGTTCAATTTTCTTTTGAGGTGTACTGAAAACAGGATGCACATGTCTAAGTGACAACCCAACCTCTTCCCGTTTGTGAGTCAATGGAATTCTGATGTTGAAGGTCTCCACCTAAATTAAACACATACTTTCTGTCTTATTATCAAATGTTACTGTACATGCAATTTGTAAGCAGTATTTTCAACTCCAAGCAAGGTATGGTATGGTACAATGTCCTGCACTATCATAGCAACATCGAACGACTTCCCTGCACTGGTCAGCTACTGATACATATCATTCTACCCCATACAAATGCAAACTGATATAAAAAGTGAATTCATTTATGTATTTCACAGTCAAACAGCATAACAATTGTATATATAAAGATCACAGCACAACCAAGAATGCAATTTTCCAACCACTCTGAGCCAAGAAAATGGTACCTTATTGAAAAAAAAAAAGAAAAAATTTTGGATACACAGAATTTTGAAATTTATATACAATATATAAAATATCCCAATGTATATTGTGTTAGAATTTGGATTTGATCAGATGACAGATTTCTGAGAAACAATTTCTTACATTAAACACAGGTTGAAACATGTTTAAAAACAGGCTCTTTTTCCATTCCACCTGTGATAAAAATATTAAAATATAAATAAAAAATTTGAAACATACATGACCTAATGTAAAATGAAATGAAATGAAGAAAATGATGGTGTTATTGGATTTTCTACAGGGCTATTGGTTATGTCATAAACAACCTCCAAACTAGAGTGCACAAAATATTTTGGTCAACAGTAGTGTGTTCTTAAGATCTGAATAGCTTTCAGTAGGGGACTCTCCAGTAAAAATAAAAATTTCCTCAATCTATTGACAGGTGCATCAGCAAATTTTACTAGTAAGGTCCACATATTTTTAATAGCTGTCTGTATATTGTTCTGATGGACAAAAACAAAGTATGACAAGCCTGGATAGAAGTATTGGCATATTTCCTCAAAGGCTAACTCTCCCTAAAGAATAAATTAATGCACTTGTGAGGAATGGAGAGGGATTTGGTTTCAGTCTCAAAGGCAGTCTCATCTTCAATTGTTAGATATAAAATATACATTACTTTAAGAGAAGAAAACTTCTAATGTTCTTCAAAAATAACCATGTTTGAGCTTTGGGATGGTGAAATAGTCTTAGTCCAGTAGAGCAATCCACAGACACCTGTATAGCATCAAAGTGTTTTGAATCCTGTTTCCTTATGAATGGACTATTGAAGCAAGACTTGTTTTTATAAGCAACAAGTGGTGGACCATCCTGGTGGAATTAATTAATGCACCCTTTTGAGGAGCAGGAAATTTGTGTTTTGAATCCAGATGGCCTTAGAAATGACAATTTTAGTAGAAACTGAGCCTGAAAGATACATCGAGAGACAACTTGTTCTCATGTATACTTCTTCATACACTCAGTAGGCTATACCTGCCTGTGCAACCCTCCATTTGCTTCATAGGCTATGGGGTTATGTTGCAAAAATCCTGGGTAATATTAGCCTCAACCTCAGGTTTTTGGCTCATTTCCTCACAATCAAGCTTTTCTAGATCCCTCTTTTAGAAGTTCATGGAATCGGTTCTACTTCTACTTCTTTCCAATAGATGCACACGAACATCTTTAGTCACATAAAGTAGTTTTTCTTAAAAGTGATGAAGTTAATTTCTCACATACTTATTCTGGATAGGTATCTGTTAATGTATCTATTTCTAAAACTATCTGGCATAATAGGAACTCCCTTTCAATCAAGCAAATTTTCACTATGGATTAGTCATGCAAGTGGCTAATTAAAGGGTACCATTTGAACAATTTTTGGGTAATTATATTCAAATATCATAATTGCCATTATTTTTAAATTTTTTTTTTGCTATATGCTTTACATCGCACCGACACAGATAGGTCTTATGGCGACGATGGAATAGGGAAGGCCTAGGAAAGGGAAGGAAGGGGCTGTGGCCTTAAGTAAGGTACAGCCCCAGCATTTGCCTGGTATGAAAATGGGAAACCATGTAAAACCATCTTCAGGGCTGCCGACAGTGGGGTTTGAACCCACTATCTTCCGGATGCAAGCTCACAGCTGCGCACCCCTAACCACATGGGTAACTCGCCTGGTTCAACCATTATTTAGTAAGTATGGTGGGCATACAGTAATTGCATGATATGGACTATAGACGAGGTATGATTCTGTGAGTGAGTGAGTGAGTGAGTGAGTGAATACTGTTGAACTGATACTTAGATTATAGTCAGAGGCATATACCAGATTCGACTCCCCCCCACTCCTGCCTGCCCTGAACATATAACCATTCTTTAAATATTAGTTAGGCCTATGTAAAATAAAAATTGATGTATTTATATTTGAGTACCTTTTTAAAAATCCATAATCATTTTCTGTCCTCTAATTTCTTACTGTCAGAGTACAAAACCTATTGACATAAGGTATAGTCCACCCTCCCCTTCTGCAATAATATAACCCTTGTACTTGGGGCTGTGACACAAGTAGCTGTCATTCAGCATTCTGAGAGTGTAGCAATACTCAAACTAGCGCAGCAGTGCTCTCACTAATAGAGTGGTTCTCAAAGCATATGACCCTCCTAGTCTTCTGATAGAGATAATGGAGCATCAAAGCCCTCCCGCTTATTAAGAAGGTACAATAATACTGTAATACCACCCTTGTAATAAAATAAAGCTGACACCATATAAACTAATTTGTTGTGAAACACACTGTTTTGATAGTTTTGCAGTGGAGATGTGAAATATTGTACATTGTCGAGTGGTATTCACCTGTTATTCTTGAGTTCAGATTTTTTTGTGGAACATTTGTTTAACATTTTGTGCATTTGTCAGTTCATATTTTTAAATATAAACTTTACAGAGTGTGGTTTCATCATGCCAATTTCATTCTTCAACCTTGGTGAGTTTTGTACTGACATATTGTATGAAATTAAATTGATTTTGATATATTTGATTGCTTACATGGATTTTTCTATTATGTA